>NW_018164772.1:668422-675396 GCF_001263595.1 Phalaenopsis equestris | reverse complement strand
GTGAGTTCCATAATTTCATTTAGACATTTAGACTGTGGGAAGCCTCGTTAGCAAATGAAGATTACCTCCTCCGAGGAATTCCCGATCAGCTGATAGAGACATCTTAATTTCGTTGCAATTATAGTTTTGTGTGATGTTTATGATTAAATTTTGGGTTGTTTTATATTTTGAATGTTGTGGCGGTGAATTTTATCTTGGTTAATTTTAGTTTTAGTTTTGACTTTAGTTTTGTAGCTATCCTGATAGTTTTTGTTTTCATGTAGGGTGGCATCATTATTTAGCATGCAAGTTTGTAAGAATAAAAGTACAGTATGAAACTACAAGAAAATGAAACTACAAGAAAGACAACAAAGACAACGCTGGAAATAGTAAAAGCGTACCTGGCGAGTCTTTTGGTTCTACCACCTGAAACTCAAAATGCATGTCAAGGTAATTTATATGAAGCAAGGAAGTAAAATTTTGATGACCTACCTAACCCTAGGTCATATCTTGGTGGGTCCTTAGGAGTTTAATTAAGGATGATTTTGTAAAGCGGTCATATCTTGGTGGGTCCTTATTAATTTTATTAAGGATGATATTTAAACAAAACATATTAAGTTTAGTAGATCTCTGAGGTATCCAACAGATCTAGAAAAAAGCAGGTACGTGCTATTCTCTCGCTGCCTGGTGGAAAATCCCGAGCTATTTTAAACTTATTATGTTGCTTAATAATTCATCTTTTAAATACCCTTAGTTCTCAGTGAGCATTGATGTCTCAATTATCCCTAAGAATAGGGTAATTATCATTCGTAATTCAATTTAAGAATTATGTGGGTGAAGACTCTTAAAAAGACAAATTTAAGAGACTTAGCCAAATTTGACTTAGGCTTTGTAGTGTTTGAAAGATGTTTTAATTTTTAAAGATGTTTACTTTTCTAATCCTTATTTAAATGAAACTTGATTTAGCCTAAGTCACTACTAAGCCCTTAAGATATTTGTGAGTGTCATAGTCATTGCAAATGAAAATGACTTATAAGTGATGGTGGTGATTCATGTTTTTGTTTTTCATTTAAACATCAATGAGGGATATTAAATTAGTGAGTTATTGACACCCAAAATCATACCACTAAATCTAGGATCATTTAATCGGCTAGACTCATGAATTTATGTAATTTAAGGAAATTGCAAATTTATCCTTTTTAATTAGGACAAGTGATGTTGGTTTCTACTAGTTAACCCCTTATGTTTCAAATATTCAAATATGTTAATTAGAATCAAAGATTTCCCATTTCCCATTCTGAAGTTAGGCCTTAATGTTAATTAAGGCTAAATTTCCAAAATTACACATTTTCCCCTAAAGCTCTATCACTTCATAATTCATCAAATTTAATCTAAATGACTTTGGAATTTTTTATCCTACCTCACTCATGGGTCAATTGAGACATCAAAGGAGAAAGTGTGATTTTTTCAAAATTTAATTTATCTATATAATTATTTTTAATGCAAAAATAGGATTTTTCAAAGAAAATTCTTAATTTGACTAAGGTAAATCATAATCACTTGAAATTTTTTCTGGAGGTAGGCTTAGTCCAGTGAAGCCTTTGGACCAAATTTTATGATTTTTTGAATTTTAAGAATTATTTTAATAGAATTATTTTAATTTCTGGGGTGTTATTTTAATTTCTGGGGTGTTTATTAATTATAAAATATTTTAAATGTGAAAAATTAAGTATAATATTTATATTAAATATCTATAATGTCAAGGGACACAGAGAAATAAATTTCACATTTTTCTAATGTTTATTTGAATTACTGGAATTATTTTAGTGAAAATCCATTTTTAGCCTTTAAAATTTATTTTAAGCTTCAAAAATCAATACCTTTATTTAGAAAATCAGGAAAAATATCACAATTGTTCCCAAGTGCTTAGGAAGCAATTTAGAACATTTTCATGAATTTTATTATTTTTATGATTTTTATCATCTTTTAATTATTTAAATATTTAAAAATAAGCTAAAAATCACAATCAAGTTTCTGTTTTAAATACCATTTTATTTCTAGAAAGTACCCTTGATCATAGAGAACTCAAAAAAATAAGTTCTTATAAATTTTTGAGTTATATTTTGATTTTTAAAAATCATTTAATTGCCAAAATGATATTTATCTTTGAAAACCAACTTAGGCCATTAAATGGACTCAAAATGCTTTAAATTTTTTATGGTGAATTTTTTGGATCTTAAACAACAGTGGAGATAAAAAATCAAGTCATTTTGATGTTTGCATTTGCCAAAATTAATTTTCTTTGTGTTTGGGGTTGGTAAAGATTAAGTGCATTCTTAATGACTTAACTCATAAAATTATTTCCAAGGGGTCCTCTCATCATAATGAACCTTCGAAAATTTTCTTGGAATTTTCTAAGCAACATGCTAATTATCATGATTAATTTATGCAAAAAATTGACATTAACTTAAAAAATATTGATCTCTGTCTAGGGATCTCCTCTGACTTTGGAAAAATTAGAGGATGTTCTCTGAGATAGAGGAAACAACATGCTAAACTTTCAAGCCATGGTGATATACCTACATGCATGGAGAATCAAAATATTCAAATCAGTGTTTAATTAATTAAAAATAAAATATGAATCACATGAAATTAAAATTATTTCTACATTATTCTCCTCTATTCACTGAGCAAGTGGGAATTTTTATTTTATTTTTATGATTTTTCTACACCAAGATATGAATTTTTAAAGCTAGGGTTATTTATTTTAATAAGAAAATCCCTATTTTTCTATTTAAATGCATGGCACTGACTGTATCCATGGCAGCTTCAAAGGCACACTTGGCGCGCTCTGGTTGGATGCCGCCATCCACGTAGCCGCTGACTCAGCTCGCTCCCAGCTCGATCCCCTCCGTCCATCCGATACACGTGCGATCGGACGGCTCCCTGTCATCATCCCCGATAGAGTGACCCTATGACCGTCCACACTACAAAAAACCCTAAGATCTCGGCCTAAAATCAACCAAATCAATTTGGCTTTGATCCTATGGACTCGTTTAAGTTAGACAAACACCTCCATATGGTAATCATGCAATTAAATTAAGCCTAATGAAATGGAGAATAAAAATAGGCTCGGGAGGAGGAGGAGATCAATACCTTTGCTCTGAGAAGTGAATTTTTGATCAGAGGTGTTCAACACATTTGTTGGGGTCCAAGGAGGCTAGGGATTAAGCCTCTTACTGTGGTGAAATGCTATGAATTCGATCAAGCTCAATTTCAGGTGTTGGTCTAGAGCTATGCTAGGGTAGCTATGTGGTCTAGAGCTATGCTAGAGTCTCTGTGGAAGGGGAATTTGATGGGGCTTTTCTTTCTCTCTTTGTGGTTAAGGTGTGGGTGAGTTTAATTTCATTTTTTTGGAGTTTAGGAGTGTAATAAGCACTGTCCTGGTTTTAGGCAAAGATTCAAGCTTAAGATTGGGCTCCGACAAGGTGATTCAGGGCAATGTGGTGGTTGGATTGCACTGAGGAATTGCACTGAGTGGATTGCACTGAGGAGGTCTCAAAGAGGCTTTGGGGTCAATTTGGGGAAGTCTCTCAAAGGAAATTTTAGCACTATCTCCATGTCCGTGGAGGGGAGCTTTTATAAAAATTGGCTTAAGGCTTGCTGCCATGGCCAATTGAGGGGTGAAATGTGCTGCCTCGGTGGAGGGCAGAGAGGCTCCAACATTTTATTTAGATGAGGTGGACTCTAGGTTTGAATTGGGATTAATCCCATGGGGGTGGCTCTTAGTTTGGCCATTTTCTGGCCACTAGGATGACCGACCAGCCAGGAGGAGGTGGTTAGGAGCTCAGGGAACCTAGAGGAATATGTCACAGCAATTTAATGTGTCTAGGCTTTGTTTTGGCAAAAATATCCTAAGCTTAACAAATATGGAATGAAATCCCTTAATTTAGGGGACCTTTGGTCCATGGCTTAGTTTAGGTGGTTTTAAGAGGTTTAGGCTGACCACTAGAGTCTAACTAATGGTTGTGAAGTCATTAATTTGGTGACTGTGGCGTAGTTAGGCCAATCTTAATTGATGGGTCCAATGTGGGTTGAAATGACCAAAACCTGGGTTTGGGCTAGGATTTGGGCTAGTATAGCCATGTAAATTGGCCCATTTGATTGACTAACATTGTTTAAATGATTGTTATGAAGATTTTTTGTGCAGGGTTGAAGTGATTTTGAGTTCAATTGATGGGTCAATGTGAAGAATTTTTGAAATTTGGTCAATTTGGGCATGTTGGGCTAGACATGGGTCTAGGTTGGCTAGCCTTGGACAAAGTCCAAATTAAATGGTTCTAATGATCAAGGGAGATGTTCTGAAGGATTTCCATGAAGGAATAGAGTGAAAATTTTGGGGCTAAGTCCATCAATTTGTTGAGATTTTGAGACATGGCAAATTTGGGGAAAATTTAGAGCTTTTTGGACTTAGGTTGAAATAAAAAAAAATTGAGGCCTCACCAAGGCCAATTGAAGGTCAATTTTGATGTATGAGAAGATGTATGAGAATATTATAAAAGTTTTTTAACAAAAATTATGGCAAGTTGAGTAGGCCATGGATTCAATTTCGTGGAACCAAGTCATGGGGTCAAAAATGGGGTTTTGGTCTAAATCCAAATTGGGTTCAAATAATGGACCAATTGGGCTTGGATTTGGTTTATTTTGGTCACATTAAGGGTGAATTTGGCTTTGGGATTGAATTTTTGCGAGATTGGGATCAAATTGATAGACATTTGAGGTGATTTGGGGAAAATATGAGCCTTCAAAGGGCAACCTGGGGGTTTTGGTCAAAGATGGTCAAATTGGACAAATTAGGTCATACGGTAGTTAAAAAAAATGAAATTGGGAATATTTAGAAGGTTTTCGAAATTTTTGGGATTTTTTAGAATTTTGGGAATTTTGGGGTAAGGATGGGTTTTTTGGTAATTTGGCAAATTTTGGGGATTTTGGGTATTTTGGGTGTTTTCAAGGTGTTTGAAATAATTTTTGAACCAATTTGGGTATTTTGAGTAAATTTGGGAATTTTGACAAAATTTGGGGTCCCAAGGGTATCTAGGTAATTTTAGGGAGTTTAGGGGCAAAAGGCTAGATTGGCTATCTTGGCAGAGTTAGAGTGCCAACCACCATCAATAAGCCATGCACTAATGGAAACCCCATTTTGGGTCCTCTATGGATTGGTCTTAGCTAAACCCTAGCCTAGGGCCAATGGGTTTAGGGGACCACCTACATGAGTATCCCAAAAGTATCAAGGGACCAAAGCCTAGAATTTTAAGTTTAGGATTGTGAGTTATTGTGGGTGAAAGTGAGTGACTTAAGCCCTAGACCAATACCCAAGGTCAAACCTAAGGTCCAGCAGTCCTAAGGGGACTCTCCTTGAGCTCCCCCATAATGACCCCACCTATTAAGTTCTAAAGGTTAGGACAAATATGTCGAACTTCAAGTTGAGTAAATAGGAGTGTAGAATTTCTGATGGTGAGGGTTCTATTCTATTTTTTTAAGAATAATCAATAGGAAAGTCCTATGGCTAGACCTTAGGCTACTAAAGAGGAAAAACTAAACCTCAACCATAAGTGAGGTCAACAAGTGAGGTCAACATGAGGTCAACAAATGGACCCCCAATTCGTGTCGTGTGCTAGGCAAGCACACCGCGAGTATTGGCGTTGACCGATGAGATCAACAAAAACCAATACAAAATCCTAAGTTAACAAACCTGGAAGTACGTGTATAGTTGTGTTGTCGGTGCTATTTTTGGTTGGAGAAATTGCCCGTAAGAAGCTGTGTGTCACCGAAATCGAAATCCCATCGCCCACTTCGGAAGGACGTTTTAATTTACATATATATTTAGTTTTAGAAAAAATATGAATTCAAACTGACCTTTCAAACTGACCTCATAATCAAACTGACCCAATAGTTTTCATAGTTTAAAAAGAAAGAGCACTATACCTTAAATCCTATATCTATCCAAAATGATAAACACAAGACTTGAGGATGAGGCTCGATCAAATAAACTGAGGAATACATGGCGTCTGTTTGGTCTGCAAAACCTTTGTTTTTGCCAACAAGTTTCCCTATTTAATCTAAATAATTATATAGGGTTTATATTAAGCTGGGTTCGGACACGCTTCCTATAAGGGCAAGCCCCTATAGTTAATTACATTAATTTTAAATAAACAAAGTCATTTAAGAAAACTCTCGATAAAAATCAGGAAATATTATCTTCAAGGAGTTTCAAAGGGTAGGACTTTTAAATGAGATCTGATGTAGAGGTGTGAAAGGGGATTGGTTCAAATTTGGGACATTTTATTATAGAATCCAAAGGAAGAAGAACTAGGGGATGACATAGATCCAGAGGAGAATAGAGGATGACATGGATCCAGAGGAGAACCCCAGTGACTTTCCAAGATATCCTAATGTTTGGCTTCAATTTTGAGGAGAAAAAGTTAAGTATTTCATCCTGCGAATTTTATTAGTTAGATCTTACAATCATGTGAAACGATCACACAAATAGCCTGGAAGATGTGAGTATTTAGGTCATGGCAAACGACAACCTCGGAATCTTAAGACGAGTTAGGGCTTATATTTTATAATAGGGCTATACAAAGGCCTAAAGATAGGATGAGCATTTACGTTGCATAAGCAAGCAACTTCGAGGTCATATGGGTTTGTTGTTTATTTCTAAAGAAGGAAGATTGGTGTAGCTGGGGAAGACAAGTTTTGTTGTTGAAGATGGCCATGCTGCCCACCATGCTAGCTCCAAGCTCCTTGTCGCGATGAGTTCGAGTTTTCTAGTGTGTCAAGTTATGATGTCAAATCAGATGACCCTATGGTTGAAGTTCTTTAAATTTTATGAGGGCATATTAAAGTTGATTAGAGCGACACCGATTAGGATCCTACAGTTCCCTCATTCTAGCACCACTATTTTCTATTGGATTCACTTAGTCTAAATGAACTTA
>NW_018164772.1:667450-668313 GCF_001263595.1 Phalaenopsis equestris | reverse complement strand
AATGTTGTGGCGGTGAATTTTATTTTGGTTGATTTTAGTTTTGGTTTTGATTTTGGTTTTGTGGCTATCCTTATAGATTTAGTTTTCATGCAGAGTGGCATCGTTGTTTTACAGGTATAAAAGCACAGTATGAAAGTACAAGAAAGACAATGCTAAAAATTGTAAAAGTGTATCTGGTGAGTCTTCTCGTTCCACCACCTGAAACTCAAGATGCATGTTAAGGCAGCTTATATAGATACAAAAATAAGGTTTTGGTAGTTTTCCTAACCCGATGTCATATCTTGGTGAGTCCTTAGGTTTTTAATTAAGGATGATTTTGTCAAGAAAAACATATTAAGTTTAGTAGATCTTCAAGATATCCAACTGATCTAGAGAAAGAAGCAGGTCCGTGCTACTCTCTCGCTGCCTGGTGGAAAATCCCAAGTTCTTTTAAACCTATTGTGTTGCTTAATAATTCATCCTATAAGAACCCTAATGGTCAATGAATATTGATTTCTTGATTATCCCTAAGAGTAAGGTAATTATCATCTGTAATTTAATTTTGAAAATTATGTGGGTGAAGGCCCTTAAAGAGGCAAGTTAGTGTTATTGGAGCACTTAGCCAAATTTTGGTTATGATTGGGCTTGTACTATTTGAAAGATGTTTTAATTTTAAATGATGTTTACTTTTCTAATCCTTATTTAAATGAAACTTTATTTAACCTAAGTCACTACTAAGCCCTTAAGACCTAGGTGAGTGTCTTAATTAGTTTTGAAAAGGTTAGGCTTTTGGTGGTCATGATTCATGATTTGAATTTTATTTGAAAATTAAAATAGGGGTATTAAATTGATTAATTATTGACTTCAAAAGTCATACCCCTAAG
>NW_018164772.1:665750-667137 GCF_001263595.1 Phalaenopsis equestris | reverse complement strand
CAAAATTTAATTTATTTATATAATTATTTTCATACAAAAAATAGGATTTTTCAAAGAAAATTCCTAACTTGACCAAGGTGACTCCTAATCCCTTGAAATTTTTATTAGAGGTAAACCTAGACTAGAGAAGCCTTTGACCAAATTTTATAATTTTATAATTTTTATTTGAATTTAAGAATTATTTTAAGTTCCGGGGTATTTATTAAAGATAAAATATTTTAAATGGGGAAAATTAAGTTTTGCATTTTTGAAAAGTTTCCTTGAGGTTAGAGAATTTAGAGAAGAAGATTTAACATTTTTCTGAATTTTATTTGATTTAGTGGAATTATTCTTAATGAAAACCCATTTTTAGCCTTTAAAAATCATTTTTAAACTTTAAAGTTCAATATCTTTATTTAGAAAACTAGGAAAAATATTCTAATTATTCCTAAGTGATTGGGAAGCAATTTAGAATATTTCTATGAGTTTTATTTTTTTATGATTCTTATGGATTTTAATTATTTTAGATATTTAAAAATAGGCTAAAAATGAGTTTCAATTTTCAATGGTGTTTACTTTTCTAATTCTTATTTAAATGAAACTTAATTTAGCTTAAGTCACTACTAAGCCCTTAAGATTTTGGTTAGTGTCTTATTCATTGCAAATGAAATTGACTTATAAATGATGGTGATGATTCATGTTTTTGTTTTTCATTTAAACCCAAAATCATAACCCTAAATCTAGGATCATTTAATCGACTAGACTCTCAAATTTATGTAATTTAAGGAAATTTCAAATTTATTTTTTTTTAATTTGGACAAGTGAGGTTGGTTTCTACCAGTAACCCCTGGTGTTTCAAACATCCAAATATGTTAATCAGAATCAAAGATTTCCCATCTCTCTTTCTGAAATTAGGCCTAAATGTTAATTAAGGCTAAATTTCCAAAATTACACATTTGCCTCTAAGGCTCTATCACTTCATAATTCATCAAATTTAATCCAAATGACTTTGTTCATAATTTATCAAATTTAATCCAAATGACATTGAAATTTTTATCCTACCTCATTCATGGGTCATTTAAGACATTAGAGGAGAGAATTTGATTTTTCAAAATTTAATTTATTCTATATAATTATTTTCATGTAAAAATAGGATATTTCAAAGAAAATTCCGAACTTGACCAAAGTGACTCCTAGTCCCTTGAAATTTTTATTAGAGATAGACCTAAAGTAGAAGTCCCTTTAGAACAAATTTCATGATTTTTTAATTTTATGTGAATTTTAAGAATTATTTTATTTTATGGGGTTTTTATTAAATATAAAATATTTTAAAAGTTGAAAAATAAGTTTTATATTTTTATTAAATCTCTCTTAAGGTCAAAAAACCTAGGGAAAAAAATTTTTCATT
>NW_018164772.1:649723-665585 GCF_001263595.1 Phalaenopsis equestris | reverse complement strand
TAAATTTAGAATATTTCCATGAATTTTATTACTTTTGTGATTTTTATGGATTTTTAATAATTTAAATATTTAAAAATAGGCTAAAAATCAAGTTTTTATTTTAAATACCATTTTATTTTTAGAAAGTACCTCTGATCACAGAGAACTCAAAAAAAGAAGTTTGTATAAATTTTTGAGTTATATTTTGATTTTTAAAAATCATTTTAGTGCCAAAATGATATTTATCTTTAAAAATTAATTTTGGCCATCAAATGGACTCAAAATGCTTTGAAATTTTTATGGCGAGTTCTCTGGATCCTAAACAACAGTGTAGATCAAAAATCAAGTCATTTAGTAGTTTAAATTTTCCAAAATTAATTTTCTTTGTGTTTTAGTGTTGGTGAAGATTAAGTGCATTCTTAATGACTTACTCATGAAACTTTTTCTAATTAGTCCTCCGGTCATAGTGAACCTTCCAAAATTTTCTTAGAATTTTCTAAGTAACATGCTAATTATCATGATTAATTTATGCAAATAATAGGAATAAACTTGAAAAATATGGATCTCTGTCTAGGGACCTCCTCTGACTTTGGAAAAATCAGAGGATGTTCCCTATAATAAAGGAAATAAATTGCTAAACTTTCAAGCCATGGTGGTATTCCTACATGCATGGAAAATCAAAACCTTCAAATCAGTGTTTAATTAATTAAAAATAAAATATGCATCACATGGACTTAAAATTATTTTCACATTATTCTCCTATATTCACTGAGCAAGAGAGTATTTTTATTTTACTTTTATGATTTTTCTATACCAAGATATGAATTTTTAAAGCTAAGGCTATTTATTTAAATAAGAAAATCCCTATTTTTCTATTTAAACGTGTGGCGCTGACAGTATCCTCGGCAGCTTCGAAGGCACTCTTGGCGCGCTCTGGTTGGATGCCGCCCTCCATGTAGCCGCTGACTCGGCGTGCGATACCTGCGGTTCACGTAAGTAAGCAATGTTTGGTTTGATATCCTCTGTCCATCTGATATATGCGCGATGGGACGACTCCCCGACACCGTCCCCGATAGAGTGATCCCGTGACTGTCCACACAAAAACCCTAAGATCTTGGCCTAGACTCAACCAAATCAATTCAGGTTTGATTTCAGGTTTGATCCTATGGAGATCCTATGGACTCGTCTAAGTGAGACGAACACATTCATACGGTAATCATGCAATTAAAAAAAGCCTAATCAGATGGAGAATCAAAATAGGCTCGGGAGGAGGAGGAGATCAATACCTTGGCCCTGAGAAGTGAAGCTTCGATCAGAGGTGTTCAACACATTTGCTGGGGTCCAAGGAGGCTAGGGATTAGGCCTCTAGATGTGGTGCAAAGCCTAGGTAAGAATTCGATCATGCCCAATTTGAGGTGTTGGTCTAGAGCTATGCTACAGTCTCTGTGTAAGGGAAATTTGATGGGGCCTTCCTTCCCTCACTGTGGTGAAGGTTTGGGTGAGTTTAATTTGATTTTTGTGGAGTTTAGGAGTGTAATGAGCTCTATCCTGGTTTTAGGCAGAGATTCAAGCTCAAAGTTGGGCTCCAGCAAGGGGATTCAGGCCAATGTGGTGGTTGGATTGCACTGAGGAGGTGTCAAAGAGGCTTTGGGATCAATTTGTTGAAGTCTCTCAGAAGAAATTTTAGCATTACCTCCGTGCCCGTGGAGGGGAACTTTTATAAAAAAAATGGCTTAAGGCCTGCTGCCATGGCCAATTGGGGGGTGAAATGTGTTGCCTGGGTGGAGGGCAGAGAGGCTCCAACATTTAATTTTGATGAGGTGGTCTCTAGGTTTTGATTAGGTTTAATCCCATGGGGTTGGCTCTGCGTTTGGCAATTTTCCAGCCACTAGGCCGAACGGCCGGTCAGAGGGAAGTGGCTAGGAGCTCAGGGAACACAGGGGAATATGTCACAACAATGTATTTTGTCTAGCCTTTGTTTTGGCAAAAACATCCTAAGCTTAAGCAAATATGGAATGAAATCCCTTAATTTAAGGGAGCTTGGTCCATAGCTTAGTTTAGGTGGTTTTAATAGGTTTAGGTTGGCCACTAGGGTCCAACTAATGGCTTTGGAGTCATTAATTTTGTGACTTTGGGGTAGTTAGGCCGTCTTTAGTGCATGGGTTCAATGTGGGTTCAAGTGATCAAAGCTTGGATTTGGGCTAGGCTAGCCATGTTAATTAGCCCAATTAATTGATCAACATTGTGTAAATGATTGTTATGAAGATTTTTGGTGAAGTTTTGAAGTGATTTTGAGTTCAATTGATGGGTCAATTTGAAGGATATGGGTCAATTCAATTGATGGGTCAATTTGAAGGATTTTTAAATTTGGTCGATTTGGGCTATACGGTTAGACATGGGTCTAGGTTGGGCTATCCTTAAGCTAAGTCTAAATTGAATAGTTCCAATGATCAAGGGAGATGTTGTGAAGATTTTTCATGAAGTAATAGAGTGGAAACTTTGGACCTAAGGCCATCAAATTGGTGAGATTTTGAGACATGGCCAATTTGGGGCAAATTTGGGGCTTTTTGTACTTAGGATGAAATCAAATGAAACTGAGGCCTCACCAAGGCCAATTGAAGGTTAATTTTAATGTATGTGAATATTATGAAGGTTTTTTAACACAAATTGTTGCAAGTTGAGTAGGTCATGGGTTTAATTTGGTGGAACAAAATCATGGGCTCAAAATTGGGGTTTTGATCAAAATCAAAATTGGGTTCAAATCATGGACCAATTGGGCTGGGATTTGGTTTATTTTTGTCACATTGAGGGTGAATTGGAGTTTGGAATTGAAATTTGGAGAGATTGGGATCAAATTGATGGACATTTGAGGTGATTTGGGGAAAATATTGGCCTTCAAAGGGTAATTTGGGGGTTTTGGTCAAAGATGGTCAAATTGGCCAAAGTGGGTGTTGTGGTAGTGAGGAAAATGAAATTGGGAATATTTAGAAGCTTTTGGAAATTTTTGGGATTTTTTTAGAATTTTTGGAATTTTGGGGTATAGAGGGGTATTTTGGTAATTCGGTAATTTTTTTTTTGATTTTGGGTGTTTTCAAGGTGTTTGAAATGATTTTTGAACCAATTTGGGTATTTTAGGTAAATTTGGGAATTTTGGCCTAGTTTGGGGTCCCAAGTGTATCTAGGTAATTTGGGGGAGTTTTGGGGCAAAAGGCTAGGTTGGGTATCTTGGTAGCCATCAATAAGCTATGGACCAATGGAAACTACATTTGGGTCCTCTATGTACTGGTCTTAGCTAAACCCACTTTAGTCTAGGGCTAGTGGGTTTAGGGGACCACCTACATGAGTATCCCAAAAGTATCAAGGGACCAAAGCCTAGAAGTTTAAGTTTACGATTGTGAGTGATTATTGGTGAAAGTGAATGCCTTAAACCCTAGACCAACACCCAGGGTCAACCCTAAGGTCCAACAGTCCTAAGGGAACTCTCCTTGAGCTCCCCCATAATGACCCCACCTATTAAGTTCTAGAAGTTAGGATCAATATGTGGAACTTCAAGTTGAGTAAAGAGGAGTGTAGAATTTCTAATGGTGAGGGTTCCTTGTCTAGTTTTTTAAGAATGATCAATAGGAAAGTCCTATGACTAGAACTTAGGCTACTAATGCGGAAAAACTAAACCAAAAGTACGATCAACACAAGCACACTTAATTCTCTCTTAGAAGTGTAATGAAGAAGAAATCTCTCACTTTCCCTCTCCTCTTGCAACCCTAAAAGAAAATCTACTTGCCTTTCATGCCACCCCCACTTTTTTGTCTTTTTTCTCCTCTTACCTCTCTTCTCAAGACTTTGAAGTCTTCTTCTTTTATCACGGGTTGCGTCCTTCAAAAGGACTTCAAAATTCCCATAAAAATTCCCTCCAAAAGTCAACTCTTTTGAATTCAAAAGATGTGTCATTTGATCCAAGAGACATATCTCTTCATAAAAGAACTTTCTAAAGTGTCTAGATGCATTGAATTACTGCATTGAATTCTAGATGCATTGAATTACTCCAATAGGTGTGTAGAACGAGTGTCCCTTCAAAAATTTTTGCAAAATTTGTCTCAAATTGCCTTAATCCGCAAAAAGTTGTATCTGGCGCATCATGTGTATCTGACGCATCATGTGCCAAGCATCTATCAAACGGTGCATCATGTGCCAATCTAGCATATCATGTGTCAGAATTCCAAAATTCACTATTTTGGCTCCAAATCTCATCTTTTTTGCCATTTTTCCTTCAAATGCCTAAAAATAATATACCTGCAATAAAAACATGAAAATGCTCTTCTTTAAAGTACAATATCACCAAAAATAAGCATAAAATATGTACTTAAAACAATATATTATTTTGATGTATCAATCAGCCCTATTGAGTACTGATGATTCAATTTTTTTTCATGAGAGGTTTGAGATTCAATATAGTAGAAAAACTAGTAAATCTCTTATTCCTTCTGTTGTGGAACCCCCTGAACTTGAGATGAAGGTTCTTCCCTCTAATCTGACTCATTTATAAGTGAAGCAATTAATGGATATTCTAAGAAATTATAAGAAAGCTTTCAGATTGACCATAAATATAAATGGGATTAGTCCCTTTGTTTGTATGCATAAGATCTTAATGGAAGATAATTACAAAACCCTAAGTAGATCCTCAAAGGAGACTAAATCTAATTACAAAATAAGTAGTTAAATTTTGAAATGGTTAGATGCAAGTAGTGTCTATCTTATATTAGATAGTGCCTAGGTTTGCCCTATTCATTGTATTTCTAAGAAAGAGTCAGTTAAGGATGCCATTGGGTGACTAATCCACTTTAAAATTACATGTTTTTAATACATGTTAAATGTTCATTTTATGCACATGTTTGATGATATTAAACTTTAAAGGAATGTATTTTGCATGTTTTTGGTTTCAGGTACAAGGAATGGATATCTAGAGAAAATGATGGCAAAATGGAGCAAAATGGTAACACCTCATCTGGCGCCATAGCACCAACTTATGACCGTGATGGGCGCTACAATGCCACAGACTGGTGCTATAGCATCAATAACCAATTTTCTAGAACATTAAACTAATTTGGTAAAATTTTAAAGGGATGCTTGAAGTGACTCTTCATTAATTTTAGTTATCTATTAAAAGGGTCAATTGCTGAACAAAAAAAAGGACTTGCAAAGGTCTTAGAGATTCATGGTCTAGTCTTGGAGAGTAGGACTTGCGAAGGTCTTAGAGATTCATGGTCTAGTCTTGGAGAGTGTTTTAAGTTTATTTAATGGTTGTGTGCGTTTATATTTGTTAATCTTTGTTTGTAGTAGAAGAGTTTGGAGATTTCTTGAAGGAGACTTCAGGAATTATATGGGGAGAGAACATAAGATAAGTAATTTGTATTTGTGTTTGAGTTTTTTTTTCTTAAGAAATGGCTTTCAATACAAATCACATGTTTTTTGTTTATCTCCATGAATTCTGAGTAGTTTTTCTCCCTTTTTCCTTATATGTGAGAATTAATCAAATGGGATGTGATTGATTTAAAGATTTTCTTTATTTTATAAATTTTGATGATATTTTCACCGATTCTTCATTGACTTTACAAACTAGTCATTTGTGATCTTAAAATCTATTGAAAAATATAAAAACTCGAGAGGGCTATGATTTCACCAACTGGTGAGTACCACACTAAACTTTGGAAAGAGCCAACATGGTCGTCCGAGTGGAAGTGCAAAAAGATATGGAGATAAGTCTTGATGAGCATAGAATTGATATTTCTAGTGTGGCAGACTAGATTCTTACGTCAATTTGATCTTGAGTTTGGGGGTCCCTAGTAGGTCTTATAGAAAGGGCAAAGTGGGTAGTACACCAAAAAATGTGCAATTTTATGTATATATTTTAAGGTTAAATTTGATGATATCGGTCTTTAAAGAAGGGTATTTTCATGTTTTATTGCAGGTATATTTATCTTAGGAATTTGGAGCAAAAAGGACCAAATATGAGGAAATTTGGAGTCAAAATGAAGCTTTCCAGCATCCTGGCACCAGAGGCACCAGAAACTGAAGCCAAAGGCATCATTTTATAGAGAAGAAGTGACAGAGGCACCAGAATTGGCACTTGAGGCATCGAAATACAGAGAATAAAGTAGAACTCCAATAAACTGGCGTGAGAGGCGCTAGAGATGAATTAAGATGAAGTAAGGCAGTTATTGACTATTTTGAAGTAGTTTTGGAAGGCTCCCATCAATTTAAACACCCCATGGATTAATTCAATGAGGAGATATGTCTCTTGCATGAAGGGACTTATTTTTTGATGTGAAGAGGTGTGCCTTTTAGGAAAAAAAAGAGGTAATTTGAATTCTTTAAGGAGAGGAGAGTCTAGCGAGAGACCAGAGAGGTCTAAGGGTTTTGTAGAGAGATTGTAAGATGAGAGAGAGATTTTCTTCTAGTGCTGCTATAAGAGAGAGAAGGTGGGAGATTTCATCTTCATTATATTTCAAAGAGAGAATTGAGTGTGATTGTAAAAAGAGAAAGCACTTAAAGAAAACTTCAAGGGATTTGCTTCAGAAGGAGTGTGAGATAAGTTGTGTTCATTCTTTTCTTTGTGTTGTAAACTTCTTTTTATGTATATAATCTATATTTTGTCGTATCCTTCGTATGAATTCTGAGTAGTTTTTTTATCCTTCTCTCTACAATGAGATATGGTTTTGTGAAGAATTAATGTTATTATGTAAGGTTTTAAATGTCAATAAATTGTGATGATTTAAACTTTGATCTTACTCTGATCTTCATTTGCTTTTTTGACCTGTCAATTGAAATGTTAAATTTTTTTGAGAAACATAAGATCTGAAAGGGCTATGCTTTCTACAACAACGTAAGAGTCACTTTCAATTTCATGGGTGAGAATGTAGTCCATGGGGTTCAGTGCAAATAAATAAGGAAATATATTTTCATGGCCACAGAACTATAGATTTTAGGGTGACATACTAAAATCCCCAATTTGGTCTAGTTTCTTTGAGACTAAAGCGAGATTGTTAGCCAACAAAAGAGGGAGAAGTGGGAGCTCTGAAGTAGGAGCCAATATCCTCCTAGCCTAACCACAGTCTTAGGGACAAAACTCTAGATTAATCATTGTTTTTTTGCACTCTCAGAGGGTAAGGAATAAGATTGCTCATATTTGGAAAAATACAATTTTATATATAATTTTAAATTATTGTAAAGGGGAAGGATGTTTTCTTAAATTTGAACTCTTCGTTACGAAACTTTATTTAGTCTTAATAACTTTACTATTGAAGTTTAGAAAATAATTTAGTTAACTTAGTCCTTTTAACTGTATTTTGTTCAGCATACATTAAATTAACTTTAGATTTGTTTGCGTACTTAAGTTCTTATAGTTTGAATATTATTTTTTACATTATAAAAAAAATAATTTCCAACTCCTTGTGGGATTAATACGTAGGACTCTATTAGAGCTCTTTATTACTTGAGCGATATGTATACTTGCATTATTATTACAGTTTGTCAGCCTAAAGATTTTAAAATATAAATTTATAGTGAAGTGACTTTTATTGTGATTAGACTGCATATATAATATCTACGCTGTTGTGTGTGTATTGTAGTATTAAAAGATATTTACAACATACCACAAAAACACCACATCAAGTTTTTGGCGTCGTTGCGCGGGAGTAACAATAAATTACTTTATAATTTAAATAATTTATTTGAACTTACAAACTTATTGTAGTTTAATTAATTTTTTTTATATTTTAGTGTGTTTCTTTATTTTAATTGCTTATTGTGTTTGTCTATGCATAGTTTAACATCTAAAGGTTTTGTACCTTACAATTCAGAGTTAGAAAGAACTATTAGAAAAAATTGGAAAATAACAAAAAGAGTTAGATAATTTGAACAATATGGCTGCAAACTTAAATAATCCTAAAATTGAAATTGAATATCATCAGAGACATTTAAGAGATTATGCTAATTCTATAACAGATGAAATTTATTTAAGTATACAAAACTCTGTTGTAGTTACTAATTCATTTGAGCTTAACCTTATTATTATCCAAATGGAACAAAAAAAATCAGTTTGGGGAATATTGACTGAAGATCCTAACTTACACCTTGTTAGTTTTCTAAAATTGTGTGCTAAATTGTGTGCTACAAATTGTGTGCTACATTTAAATATGATGGAGTGTCAAATGATGACGTCAGACATAGAATTTTTCCTTTTTCATGAAGGGATAAAGCCAAGATGTGGTTAAACTTGTTAGCACGTAGATATATTAGAACATAGAGAAATTTTTCACAAAATTTTTTATCTAAATATTTTCCACAATAAAAAATTGCTAAACTTAGATATGTTATTGCATCTTTTTGTCAGTTTGAAGGAGAATCTATAATAAAAAATTGCTAAACTTAGATATAATATTGCATCTTTTTGTCAGTTTGAAGGAGAATCTATTTATGAAGCTTGGGAATGATTTAAAGATCACTTTAGAAAGTGTCCACACCATGCATTACCAGATTGGCTAATAATTCATACTTTTTAGAATGGATTGGTTGGATCTTTTAGATCTATAATTGATGCTACAACTAGTGGATCATTAATCTCAAAACCATTTGATGAAGCATAATCTTTAATTGAATAGATGTATACTAATAATTTTCAATGGCCTTCTAAAAGGGTAACTCTAAAAAGAGTAGATAGTATTCTTGATTCTGATGCAATATCTATTTTGGCTGCTCAAATTTCTGTAATATCAAAGAAGATAGATCAGTATGGAATCAATTATTCTCATACACCTCCTGTGCTTGAGAAAAATTCATTGGGAGAAATGATAGATTCTCAGTCTTCATATGAAACTTTAAATAGAATAAACAACTAATAATCTTTATTCCAATTATTTTAATCATGGTTGGAAAAATCACCATAATTTCAATTGGAGTTAAAATAACTCTATCATTGTAAATCCGCAATGAGGAAACATTCCTGCAAACTTATTAGAAAATTCAAATAATCAGGGAAATTCTAACTATAAACCTTATTACCAGATTTTAATAGCAATTCATAGAGTAAGGAGAAGAAATTATCAATGGAAGAATTAATATTACAAATGGGAGCACAATTACAATGTTAAGGAGTTGCAATTAGAAACATAGAGATATAGTTGGGATATATTGCTACTGCGCTTAGCAATAGACCTCAGAGAACTTTGCCTAGTAATGTTGAATTTAATCATAAAGATCAGAACAAAGAGCAAATCAAGGTTATTCAACTGAGAAGTAGAAAAGAATTGGAAACAAAAGTTCAAAAATAAAATGAAGTTGAAGTTGAGAAAGATCGGGTGGAAAATGAAAAGTTTAGTGAAGATTTTCATCTTGACTCAGAATATCCTATCAATCTAATGAAACTTACTGTAAAAGACCACCACCTCTATTTTCTCAATGATTGAAATACTATAATAGAGATAACCAATTTACAAAATTCTTAGAAATATTGAGCAAATTAACAAAAGACATTCCATTTGTTGAAGCTCTAGAGCAAATGCCAAGCCATGTGAAGTTTATGAAGGATATAATTAATAAATAAAGGAATTTTAAAAATATTGAGACTGTTGTACTTAGTGAGGAGTGTAACGCTATAATTCAGAAAAGCTTCCTAAAAAACTTAAAAATACTGATAGCTTTAATATTCCTTGTGCTATTGGCGAATGATTTTTTGAAAAAGTTTTATGTGATTTAGGAGTCAGTATTAATCTTATGCCCCTATCAATTTTCATAAATTTGGGTTTAAGAAAAATTTATCTTACTCTTGTAACTCTTCACTTAGCTGATCTTTCAATTACCTATCTTAAAGGAGTTAAAGAAGATGTTTTGGTATAGGTTGATAAATTTATCTTTCATGTGGATTTTATTGTGTTAGATATGGAGGAAGATAAGGAAATTTCTATCATTTTAGGAAGACCATTTCTTGTCACTCAAAGAGCTTTGATAGATGTTCAGAAAGGAGAATTAATAACGAGAGTTAGCGATCAAGAAGTTACATTTAATATCTGAATATCAATGAGATACCCAACTAAAGAAAGAGATGATGAATGCTTCAGAATGGATATTAACAGTTATTAAAGCAATGAATATTTCAGAAATACATTGGAACAGAAAACTGAAAAAGAATATTTAGGGTATGAGGATGAGGATATAATTCAAGATAAATCTATGGAGGGGAGTGGTGAGTAATGAACAATTGGATTGTGTACAAGAACAATTTAATTTGTTAGGTCCTATGGAAAATAAAAAAAATTAATTTCTTTGATTGTGAAACCTCCTAAACTAGGAATGGAAGCACTTCCTACACATTTAAAATAAACATTTCTAGGAGATATATCAACATTACCTGTTATTGTATCCTAAGAATTAACTGAAGCACAAGAACAAAAGTTGTTGGAAACTTTACGAATATATAAGAAAGAAAGCTTTTGGATGGACGTTAGCTGATATTAAATAAATCAGTCCTTAGATTTGTATGCACAGAATTTTATTGGAGGAACATCATGAACCATAAGTTGATCCTCAAAGGAGATTAAACCCAATGATGAAAGAAGTTGTTAAGAAAGAGATTTTAAAATGGTTAGATGTTGGAATAATATATCCTATTTCAAACAGTATTTCGATGAGTCCAATTCATTGTGTTTCTAAGAAAGTGGGTGTGACTTTTGTGACAAATGAGAATAATGAATTAATACCAACAAAACTATTCACTGGTTGGCAAATCTGCATTGATTATAGAAAATTAAATTCAGCCACTAGGAAAGATCACTTTCCTTTACCCTTTTTGGACCAAATGTTGGATAGGCTAGCTGGGCATAAATATTTTTTCTTTTTAGATGGATATACCGGATATCATCAAATTACTATTGCTTCAGAGGATCAAGAGAAGACATTATTTACTAGTCCTTATGATATTTTTTCCTTTCAATGAATGCACTTTGGTTTATGTAATACAACTGCAACATTTTAAAGATGTATGATGTCAATTTTCAGTTATTTAATTGAGAAAGGGGTAGAAGTCTTTATGGATGATTTTTTCGTGTGTGAAACTTCATTTGAAATATGTCTAAATCATTTAGATAAAGTTCTAGAATGATGTAAAAATATAAATTTAGTATTAAACTGGGAAAAATGTCAATTCATGGTTGCAGGAAGAGTTATACTTGGGAATAAAATTTCATAAATTGACATGAAAGTAGATCTGACAAAAATTCAAGTTATAACTAACCTACATCCTCCTACTATTGTAAGAGGAGTTAGAAGTATTTTAGGATATGTTGATTTTAACAGGCGGTATATTAAAGATTTTTTAAAAATTACAAAGCTTTTATGCCAAGTTTTGGAAAGTGATACAAAGTTTTATTTTAATCAAGAATGCCTTAATGTCATTGAAACATTGAAGTAAAAATTGATCACTGCTCCTATAATTGTTTCACCTAATTGGAAGAAATCATTCAAACTAATGTGTGATGTAAGTGATTGTGCAATTGGAGCTGTTTTAGGGTAGAAATATGACAAAATTTTTAAGGTGATATAGTATACTAGTAAAACTATAAATGATGCTCAAATTAATTATACCACTACTGAAAGAGAGTTATTAGCTACTGTTTATGCTTTTGATAAGCTTAGGTCATATCTAATTAGAGCTAAATGTATTGTGATTACAAACCACTCTGCTATAATATTTGATGCAAAAGAAGGATGCGAAGTCAAGATTTCTTTGATGGGTACTTATGATGCAAGAATTTGATTTTGTGGTAGTAGATAAGAAAAAATCTGATAATCAAATAGCTGATCATTTATCTAGGCTAGAGCAAAAAGAAACATTTGATCTTGAAAGAAAAATTAATGAAACTTTTCTTAATTAACAACTTTATGTTGTTAAAGAATGGGAAATAAAGTGGTGTGCTGATATTGTGAACTACATTGTTTGTGGTATCTTACCATATGGAATGATGAAGCTAAAAGTGAAAAAACTTATTAATGATGCAAAATTTTACTTTTAGGATGACTCATATTTTTACAAACAATATAAAGATTTAGTTATGCGGAGATGTGTGCCTTATAAAGAAATTGAAGAAATTATTAAAATTGCCATGATTCTGAATTTGGTGGTCATTTTGAAATTGATTGAACAGTTCATGAAATTTTATAATATGGATTTTATTGGCCTACTCTATTTAGAGATGTTAATATATATATATATATATATATATATTTAGAAGTTGAAATTTTTTATGTTTGGGGATTGAATTTTTTAGAGCATTTATAACTTCATTTGAAAATATATATTTATTAATTGTAGTAGACTACGTATCAAAGTAGATTGAAACTATAGCTTTACCTCGATGTGATGCTCAAAGTGTTTCATAATTTTTAATCAAAAAAAAATTTACAAGATATGAATGCCGAAATCATTACTGATAGATAATCTCACTTTAGGAATAAAAGAATTGAGAAGTTGCTGGAAAAATATGATATCATACAAAAGATTTCAACTGCTTATCATCCCTAGACTAGTGGTCTAGGCAAAGTATCTAATAGTGAAATTAAAAGAATTCTGGAAAGAAGTGTACATCCTAGAAAAAGGATTTGTCTGCTTGACTAGATACCACATTATGGGCATATAGGAGAACTTATAAAACGCCCATAGGAATGTCCCCATAAAAATTAATTTTTGGGAAAACTTGTCGCTTACATGTAGAATTGGAGCATAAGGTATATTAAGTTATTAAAGAATTAAATTTTAATCTAAAAGATGCTGGTGATAAAATATTATTGCAACAAAATGAGCTTGAAGAAATTCAGAATGAATCTTATGATAATGCTAGGATATCTAAGGAGAAAATAAAATAATGACATGATCAGAAGATAAAAAAAAGAAATTTGAGCTTGGATAGGAAGAGTTACTATAAAATACAATATTGAAATTATTTCCTCAAAAAATGAAGTCTAAATGGATAAAGTCATTCACAGCTGCAAAAGTCTACCCCTATGGAGTTGTTAATTAAAGATCCCAAAACTGGAAAGATATTTAAAGTGAATGGGCACGGACTGAAACCATATTTTGATTGTCAAAGGCCAGATTTTAAAGAAACTGTAATTTTGGGTCACCCTGAGTAAAGACTGGGAATGTTGGGCTGACGACATTAAGCCAAGAGCTTTATTGGAGGCAAACCATAATTATCTTTGTTAATGTTACTATTTGGTATTTATAAATTTTATTATATATAAATATATATATATATGTGAATTCCGTGTACTTGAGAGACTTACATATTGACAAAATACATTAAAACATCATTACATACCAAATTATATGGAAGATTTGAGAGTTATTTAAAGCAAAAAGGTGCAAAATTCTAAATAGGCGTCAGAAGTTCCATTTTTAGAGAGCTGGCGCCAGAAGTGTCATGGTTACCAGAATAAGTTTGGAAGATTCTAAAAGCAATATTGGGCAGTTTTTAATGGATTTTCTTCCTAGTCACTCCAAAAAATTGAATTTTAGAGTTCTTTAAGTGTGGAAAACAAAAGGAAAGTCACTATTTTGAAATCCTATGGCTTCCAACTCTAAACAAACCACTACTAATGGAATTTTCAACAGGATGAAGTTCATCAGTTTCGATGCACAAAAGTTATATGATCAAGTGCTTGTGAAGAAGAGATTAATTAAGGAACGAGGATTTATGAATCGAGGAATCAACTCACCAAATACTCAAGTGGAGGAGATTATTGTGCAGAGACATTGGAAAGTGCTTTGTTATACCACTGCTGCAGTAGTTGCTTATGTGGTGAAAAAGTTTTATGCTAATCTTTAAGGAATTAACCAAGGAGTTGTCTATGTTTGAGGAAGCAAGGTACCATTTACTTCTTCAAGAAGAAATGAATTTTTTTATGATTGAAAGCGTCCTGATTTGTTATTATGTCAATTTTGTCCCTATAAATGATAACATGAATGAACTCTATCAATTCCTTACTGGTAAAGATGCAAATTAGGAAACAAGAGATAATGGACATGTAAATTTTTTTTCATCATATTTTAATCTTGCATCGAAGGCATGACATTTCTTTATTGCATCAAAACTTCATCCTACCATGAAAATCAGTTAAGTGACTAAGGAAAGTGTTGTCTTGAATTATGGTATTCAAACAAGAAAACCTATTGATTTTGGTGCTTTAACTGTAAAATATGTTATGGGTTTGATTATAAATGGATCAACTTATGGACTGGGACATCCATATGTCATGTTCCTTCTATGCAGCAAGTCACAAGTGCTTTATGAAAGATGGGAAAAAGTGCTTCTCCCTTGGAAGCCTATGGACCCAGAGAATTATTACAACTGCATAAGAAATGGGGAGGAAATCAATATGAATATTCTGATGGAGCAATCATCTCAAAATTCATCACCTATTTAGCCCCACTTTCCTTATAGTTCTTATGAAATTTTGAAAAGGATCAAGAAGTTGGAGAAAGAGATACAAAATATTATGAATTCAATTGGGAACATTTCTGATTTATTTGATCATTTAGATTTGAGGATGAAGGAAAAATTCAAACATACTGGGCTCATTGAAGAATGTATGGTGCGTATGTTAAAGACAAATGCTTGGGTTGAAGAAAATTAACCAGGCAAATTTCCTTACCAACCTTTTTATAACTTATGCATTCACTACCAATCCATGGGGAATATTTAAGAAGATGAAAGTGAAGAAGATGTTTGAACTCTCTAAAGTATAGAATTTGAAATTATGATTGCATATGTGTGTTATGTGTTTGTGTTGGATTTCATTTATTTTGAATGTTGAATTTTATTCTGTGTAATCGGTCGAGTGTTTGATATTTTGTCTTCAACATTAATTTGAGATACTTACATATTAAGAAAATAAATTAAAACATCTGTACTTACCAAATTATAAGGAAGATTTAATAGTTATTTGAAATTAAAGTGAAACGGTGCTGAAATCTTAACTGGCGGCAGAGGCGCCATTTCAGAGAGCTAGCGCAAGAAATCGAAGATAGAAGCATTGTAGTTATCAGAACAAGTTTTGAATATTCTAAAGGGGGTTTTGGGTATTTTTTTGACAGATTTTCCTCCTAGTAACTCACAAAAACTGAATTTTAGAGATTTTTAAGTGTACAACAAATGGAAAGTCACTATTTTCAAATCATATGGCTCCCAACTCTAAAGAAATTGCTTGATATGGAACTTTCAATAAAAGGAAGTTCAGTAATTTTGATGCGCAGAAGTTACATGATCAAATTCTTGTGTAGAAGAGATTAATCAAGGAATGAAGATTTGTGAATCAAGGATTCAACACACCAAATACTTGAGTGGAGGAGATTACTGCCCAGAGACGTTGGGAAGTGCTTTACTATGCCACTGCTGCAGTAGTTGTTTCTGTGGAAAAAGAGTTTTATGCTAATATTCATAGAATTAACCAAGGATTCCTATCGGCACTATTTTTGGTGTGGGGTTTGCCCGTAAGAAGCTGTCGGTCATCAAAATTGAATTCCCGTTGCCCGCTTTGGAAGGACGTTTTTTTAAAAAAATTTAGTTTTGAAATAGATGAAGTCAAACTGACCCCATAATTTTCATAATTTAGATGAAAGCGCGCTTTACCTCAAATCTTGTATCTATCCAGAAGGATGAACACAAGAGTTGAGGGTGGGGCTCGATCAAATAAACTAAAGAAAGTTATGACATCCGTTTGGTCTGTGAAACCAATGTATTGGCCGACAAGTTCCCCTATTTAATATAAGAAATTAAATAGGGTTTATATTATGCTGGGTTCGGGAAAAGCTTCCTATAAGGGCAAGCCCCTATAG
>NW_018164772.1:649187-649713 GCF_001263595.1 Phalaenopsis equestris | reverse complement strand
TAACTGAAGTTACCTAAGAATACTCTCGATAAAAATCAAGAAAAATTACCTTCAAGGAGTTCGAATGGTAAGGACATTTCAAAGATATCGGACTAAGGAGTGTGAAGGGGGATTGGTTCAAATTTGGAACATTTTATTTTAGAGTCCAAAGGAGGAAACACTAGAGGATGTCACGGATCCGAAGGAGAACTTCGGTGACTTCCCAAGCTATCCTACTATTTGGCTTCAACTCATTTAGATGCATTTAGATGTTTCATCCTACAATTTTTTTATTTTTTGGGATTTACATCTGTGTGAAGCATACAACACAAATAACCTTGAAGATGTGAGGATTTATGTCATGACAAACGACTACCTCGGAATCCTAATGCGAGTTAGGGCTTAGATTATACAATATGGTTGTATAAAAGCCTAAAAATATGTTTGATGATTTATGTTGCACTAGGCAAACAACCTCAAATTCTTATGGCTTTGTTGTTTAAAGCTAAGGAAGGGATGTATTAGTGTAGATCCTCTTGCTGTTGAA
>NW_018164772.1:648063-648302 GCF_001263595.1 Phalaenopsis equestris | reverse complement strand
GGGTCATGGTTAAAGCTTATAATGAGCAGTAAAAATGGCACCATAGAGTATTGGCATGTGGTATAACATGTACTTTGATTTAACCTTCTCTTTATCCCTTTAAAAATTAAAAAAAAATTTTACCCTTGAGATAAATTTCAAGCTTAACCATGGGTTGGTGGTTTTAAACTCAACTCTAGAGTCTAGGAAGAGTTAAGGTAAGACTCATTTGACCATACCAAGCTCAATTGGTTTTGATT
>NW_018164772.1:643262-647293 GCF_001263595.1 Phalaenopsis equestris | reverse complement strand
CTCATAATGATCTTACCTTCTAAATATTAGAGGTTAGGACCAATATGTGGAACTTCAAGTTGAGTAAAGAGAAGAGTTTTGAGTTTCTAATGGTGAGGGTACCTTTTCTAGTTTTCTAAGACTAGTCAGTAGGAAAGTCCTATGGCTAGACCTAGGCTACTAAGGAAATTTCTAGACCTCAACCAAAAGTGAGGCCAACAATTCCTCTATGTTTGAGGCAAATGGGTACAATTTACTACTTGAAGAATAAAAAACTTATTTATGATTGAAAGCATCCCAATTTTTTATTATGCCAATTTTGTCCCTACAGGAGATAACATGAATGAACTCTATCAATTCCTTACTGATGAAAATGCAAATTGGGAGATAAGAGATAATGGACATGTAAGTTTCTTCATTATTATTGAATCTTACATCGAAGGCATGGCATTTTTTTATTGTATCAAAACTTCTTAATACCATGAAAATCAGTAAAGTGACTAAGGTAAGTGCTATCTTGAATTAGTGTATTCATACTGTAAGACCTATAGATGTGGGTACTTTAATTGTAAAATCTATTTTGGGTTTGAGTATAAACAGATCAACTTATGGGCAAGGACATCTATCTCCCATATTCGTACTATGCAGCTAGTCACAAGATCCTTATGAAAGTTGGAAAAAAGTGCTTCTCCCTTAGAAGTCTATGGATACAGAGATTTGTTGCAACCGCATAAGAAATGGGGAGAAAAATGATATGAATATTCTTATGGATCAATCATCTAAAATTTCATCACCTATTTAGCCCCACTTTCCTTATAGTTTGCATGATATTTTGAAAAGGATCATGAAGTTGGAGAAAGAGGTAAAAAATATTATGAATTCAATTGGAAACATTTTTGATAATTTTGACCATTTGAATTGGAGGATGAAGGAACAATTTGAACTTATCTGGCTTATTGAAGAAGGTATGGTGCGTATGTTTAAGAAAAATTTTTGGGTTGAGGAAGATTTGACAGATGAATTTCCCACTGACCTTTTTATAAGCTATACATTCACTACCAATCCATGGGAAATATTCATAAATATCAAAGTGAAGAAGATGTTTGAACTCTCTAAAGTATGGAATTCATAATTATGATTGCATATGTGTGTTATGTGCTTGTGTTGGATTTCATTAACTTCTATTGTTGAATTTTATCTGTGTCATATTTTGAGTGTTTGATATTTAGTCTTCAGTATTAGGCTGCATGGTGTCATTTCAATGATAAACTATATGTATTGGTATGAAAAAAGTTGGTTTTAATCGTGTAGATTTTATATATAAATGTGAGTTTTCTGTTGTTTGTGAAAATATGTTGCTAGAAAATTATTTACTATGACTATAAGTGTTTAATTAACTTAAATATAGGTTGGCATGGTTTGGTATACAACACATTTTAAAACAAAATCGATATCTAAAAATTTTTAATGTTGGCGCAAGAGGTGCTAGTTTCCTGAAAATGCCCAGATTTACTTAAAACAAAGAAAAACCACTGTAAATCCCCATTTTTACTTCATGGGTCGTCTCCTAACTCTAGAATAAGGCCGAAACTCAACCTATGTCTTCCTATTTCTTGGATTTGAGGAGATTTGAAGGCTAAAAAGTGTGGTATTTTATCTTCCACTAGTAAGAGTGTTACTTTAACTTAGAAATTTATTACTTTCACCATGGATTTTTCCTACATTATGGAAATCCAAAAAATTGAGTTTGTTTTGAAGAAGTTTAAAGAGAACCAAGGGTGAAAAGTTTCATACTAAGTATTCCTACTTTTGGAGTTTGATTTATGATATGGTGAATTTATTTGGATATTATGTGAATCTATTTAGAAATATCTATGGCTCCAATAGTGAAAAGAAGAAAGCATTCTGGAAATTTTGATGCGAGACAATTCATTAATTTGAAGGCTCAGTGATAAAATGTAGTAAAAAGACAAAGTTAATTAAACTAATAGCTAAAATTTTAGAAGTAAATTTATAAGAACTTAACAAAGTTTTTGTAGTGAAGTGTTCAAATTTTAGAAAGCACATTCCCCTTTACAATGAGTATATGGATTGTGAGAAATTAAAATCATTTGATATATGTATATATATATATATATAAGTAAGGAGCCTAGCTCCAATTCATTAATGAAACCAAAACAAAAATACAAGAGGAATGAAAAAAGGTGACAGGAGAGGGCCTACATGAAGGAAGGCAACCTCTCAAACCAGCAACAGATGTTATATTATATAAGGGAGAGGCAACAGGTCACCGGATAAAAGAAAGTCCAGTGAGGAAGGAATCCTTCTGCTCACTAAAGGTTCTTCTGTATAGAGACCCCTTCTAGCCAGCCAATTGGATGGTTTATTTCCTTCTCTGTGGATATGGGAGAACTTGATAGACCAAAACTTAAGCACTTGATGAATACTAGAGATCCAACAGATTAAATTCCATGGGGTATCAGAAGTCCCATGGATAATGTTAATAAGTTGCAAAGAGTCAGGTTCTACCCATAGTTGATCAAACTGACATGATCTGGCTAAGGTGATGGCCCAAAATACAGCTTGACATTCTGCTTCAATGGAGTCAAAAGCTTGGAGTCAAAAGCTTTAAGTCAAAAGCTTTAACAGGAGATTGAAAATATATGATACAATTCCCCTCATGATTCCTGAATACCCCACTAATACCAGCAGACTGAGATTTGTGACTGCCATCAATGTTAATTTTAGTCCATCCAAACTTTGGGGGGGTCCAGCAAATTGTCAAAAATTTGGTATTGTGTGGCTTGAGAGAAGGAGCAATCTCCAACACAGCCTCAAACTTTTTAAATTTGATCAGTTTTTGTATAAAAGCAATACAGTTGAGACCCACCCTCATAGGATCAAGGTGGGAGTTGTCATGCTTTCCTTGGTTTTTAGCCATCCAAATAAACCAAGCCACAATGTTGGGGATGCTCTGAAGATTAGATCCCCTCCAATCAGACCAGCAAATATAAAAATCCTTCCATTTTAGATTCATTGTTGGGATCCTGAGTTAACCATTCACAAAAGACCAAACTTCTTGTCCCCAAGTGCAGTCAAAGTGAAGATGGGTAATATTTTCCTCTTGGGACTGATAAAAAGTGCATCTGGAAGGACCCCTCAGACCCTTCAATTTCAAAATATCATCAGTGGGAATCAGTTTTAAGAAGAGTCTCCACATGAAAAAGACATGGATGGGGTGAGGAATTTATTCCAGATTGTATGACCCCAGTGTACCACCTGTTGGGGAGGCTGAGAAGGGATTGGGTTCTTTTTTATAGCTATTTTGTCTTTAACTCCAGGTTTTACAAACAGCTTCTGAATATTGGATAGTTGAGAAGGGTTGCAGAAAGGAAGAATTGGAGTGAGGTTCCACTTGCCATGAACCCAGATGTCTTTCACAAGCACAGGAGCAGCTGGAGCATTCTGATCCTGAAGAAGGCAGCCTTCCAAGGACCAATTATCCCACCAGATGTTGACCAAGCCCTCACCAATTTCCCAGACATACAATTGTTCAGCATCCTTCCTCACTTTTAACATCCTTTTCCAGATGGGGGAATCTCCAAAACCCACAGAGAGTTGGGTGGGGTGTTGATACTTGCAATCATTGCCCCAAAGGAAACCCATAAGGAGGACTGAGATCTAAATTTGAGCCAGAGTCTGCAAAAATTAGTGTGCATAATTTGGGAGAAATACTTGAAGCCTAACCCACCCTCCTCAAAGGGTTTACACACCTTAGCCCAAGAAGTCCAATGTTTTTGTTTCCTATGGCCAGCCCATAAGAATATATTAAAGATCCCCTCTAACAATCTCTGAGAAGACTTTTTCAGAATGTTCATTTGCAGTAGATAGGATGGTGAAGCAGATAGAACACTTTTGAGGAGTGTGATCCTACCCCCATTGGATAAAAAGGAATTCTCCCATGCTTGCAATTTACTTTGGACTTTGTCAATTATGTGATCAAATTGAATGTTCTTGGTTCTTCCTTTGATAAGAAAAGCCCCCAGATATTT
>NW_018164772.1:638284-643197 GCF_001263595.1 Phalaenopsis equestris | reverse complement strand
TACTGAAAATGGAGATGCACTTCTGTTTATTTAATTTCATTCCAAAAAACATCCTGAAAAGTCTCCAGATTCTGTATGAATAGTTTAACAACAACTTTGGAAGCTTTTGTAAAGATAATGATGTCATCAGCAAAGGCCAAATGATTAATTAAGATGGAAGATCTGTGGCTATAAAGAGAATGGGATTTTCTGGATGCCAACTCATCCAAACTTCTGGATAAGTAGTCAAAAGCTAAGGTAAAAATAGTAGGGGGAAAGGGGGTCACTTTGTTTTATAGCTCTAGAAGCACTGAAAAACCCATGAGAAGAACCATTGATGAAGATAGAATGAAAATTATTGGACAGCCATCTGTTGATTATAGAGACAAAGGAGGGTGAGAAACCTCTAGCAATCAGAACCTGTTCAATGAACTTCCAGCTGATAGTATCATAAGCCTTTTTGATATCCAATTTGAAAATTAAGTTGCCTCCTCTAGTGATTCTGTCCAAGTCCAGTACCCATTCTTGAGCCAAAAGCACATTATCAACAATGCTTCTATCCCTGATGAAAGCAGATTGATTCTTGCAAATGAGCTTGTTTAGGTGAGGTTGAAGTCTTAGGACCAAGACTTTACTGATTATTATGGAAATGACAGAAGTGAGACTAATGGGTGTAAAATCTTCCCATTTGCAAGGAGTTTTATCCTTAGGAACTAGTGTAATGGTAGAAAAGGAAAAGTATTTAGGGAGGTCAGCCCCCCAGAAGAAACTTTGGATAGTGGCAATAACCTCACCCTTCATAATAAACCAGGCCTTTTTGTATAAATCAGCAGTGAAACCATCAGGACCAACAACCTTTGTGCTGTCAATGGAGTTTAGAGCTTCCCAAATTTCTTTTTCATCAGGAATGTTAGTAAGAGATAGACTTTGAGTGAATTCTCTTTCCTTTTCAAACAGTGTATCATTAATGATTGAGTGAGAAGATGAATTTTTACTGAACATTTTTTGGAAGAAATGTACACCATCATTAGCAATTCCCTCAGCATTGGAAATCTAGTGACCCTCCTGAGAATATATATTTGACTGCCACTGCAGAGCTCCCACTACTCCCTCACCTGAGGGCTAACAATCTTGCATCAATTTTCAATCAGGTGGACCAAATCAAGGATTTTAATCTGTCATCGTAAAATCTCTAATTTTGCATCCAACAAAGTATATTTCCCAATTTATTTGCACTCAAATCCATGGATAAAATCCTCTCCCATGAAATCAAATGTGATTCTCATTATGTTGTATAAATCATTACCCTTTCAGAACTTATCTTTCTCAACATATTTCAACAATCCAATTGGCCAAATCAAAAAGTAAATGAAGATTGAAGTTCATATAATCACAAAATATTGACATTTAAAACCGTATAAAACAAAATCAATTCTTCACAAAATCATATCTCAAAGTAGGGAGAAGGATAAAGAAGACTACTCAGAATTCATGAGAAGGATCACGGATTTCATTAATAAAAACAAGTTTACAAAAAAAATGAAATAAAAGACACAACTTATCTCACAATCCTTCTTAAGCAAATCCCTACAAGTTCTCTTCAAGCCTTGCTCTCCTTACAAGAACTCTTAATTCTCTCTTAGAAGTGTAATGAAGAAGAAGTCTCTCACTTTCCCTCTCCTCTTACAATCCTTGCAGAAAATATTCAAGCCCTTGAATCTCTCTCTCTCTCTCTCTCACCCCCCTTACATGCCACTTCAACCTCTCCTTTAACCTAGACATCCCTCTCTTTTATTCAAGGCTGCCTCACACCAAAAAGAATTCAAAATTCTCTCCAAAATTTTGTCCAAAAGTCAAACATTTTGAATTCAAAAGTCACATCCATTGATCCAAGAGACATATCACTTCATAAAGGAATCTTTCAAAATATTTAGATGCATTGAATCACTCCAAGGGGTGTTTAGAATAAGTGTCTTTTTGAAAATTTGAGCAAAATTTGTCCTGAGCCGTAAAAAATCATCTCTGATGCATATGGTGCCAATCTGGCGCATCTGGTGCTAGCTCTTTGTAAAATGGCACATCTGGCGCCAGAATTCCTAAAATTCACCGTTTTGGCTCCAAATTTCATCCTTTTTGCTAATTTTTCTTTAAATGCCTAAAATTAATATACCTGCAACAAAAGTATAAAAATACCCTTCTTTAAAGTGCAATATCGCCAAAAATAAGCATAAAATGTATACTTAAAACAACTTATTATTTTGGTGTTTCAAAATCCCCCAAACTTATTCAAAATCCCCCAAACTTAAAAAATCCCCCAAACTTAAAAGTTACTTGTCCTCAAGTGACACTTTTACTACATAAAAGCATATGGCTCAGGATAGAGATTAACTTATAACTCTTATAATTTAGTTTAATAAATAAAATAGTAATATATAAGAAAAACCTTTAATAACTTAGATTCAACTCTATGTTTAAGAGTACTTAGTAATGAAATTTAAGATTCCTGAATCTCTATTCATTTCAAGAAAAATTACAATTTGTCATATTAAGGATACTTAGAACATTCATATGAAAAATAAGTTCATTAAAACTTTACTAGCAAGCTACTAATACTTTAATACAAGTTTAGAAAATGTAATAAAAAATTTTCCTTAAGTTGATTCAAGTGAAACCAATTTTTGATTAGGCGTCTCCTCAAGCTTCTCCTCACTTATTTTTCTTTTCTTTTCTTTTCCTTTTCTTTTCTCTTAGGATCTTTTTAATACTTTCTTTTCTTTTTATCTTTCAAGTGAGAATTACTATATCTGGATAGCCTTTAATAATTTTGAACTTCATTATCCCCTTATTAAAGTCAAAACTCCTTAGTTTTCTTCACTTTATAAATTCATATTAGTTTATGATTTTTCATAAAGCTTCATTCTTTTCTTGTTACATGAAACTGTAAAATTCTTAATACTTCAAAAAAACAATTTTCTTTAATTAAAATGGAAAAACATAATGTTACCTTTTCATACCAAATATCTTCAACTTAAAAGTTGACCTTCATTATTAAGAACTTTTACCTAAATTTACCATAATATTCATAAACATAAGTATAGTCATTTAAAGTTAAATATTAATATCCCAAGTCATGTTAAATTAATTTTAAAAATATAGTTAATTGAGGACAAATAAAAGTTAGTTTACTTCTTTTAAAAGAAATTTTTCTTTCCCCCAAACTGGGCTCTGTTATACTGGAAGTACTAAAAAACACATACAAGATTTAAAGCATTAAATGAAACATAATATATTCTAAAGAATTTGCTGAAAATTAAAAAAAGAAAAAAATACTAAAAATACTAAAAAAGCAGGAAAACTAAAAATCTATTGTTATCATTACAATATAGGTCCATAACATAAAATGAAAGTTTTTACCACAACTGTTTCAAATGACATCAAATAACAACGAATTAAAAAATAATAGACAAATAAATAAAATAAACTAAACCCCTAAGAATATCAGTCCTTATCGCCTTCCTCATCCTCATCATCATCTTCTTCTTCTTCTTCATCATCATGAATAAAAGCAAAAGGAGTGAAGTTGGGGAAAGTTGGAAATTCCACATTGTATTCACCCCTGAGATATCAAATCATAGCTCCCTCAAAATCTATATCATTTTGAACTCTCCTCTGATTATACTTATCATTATAACTATTTCTTGCTCCAATTTCTCCAATTTGATTATGCATATTAACTATATCCATTTTTTGAATCATAAGCTGCTCCATAATATTTTCAAGTGAAGCAGAGTGAGATGTAAAGGCCCCTACAACTGATGTAGAGGGTCTATCAATACCTTTACTTCTATAATCAAAAAATGATTATACTCTTTGAACCGTATGCTTCTCAATAGGATTTTGTGGCACAGCTTTTCCTCATTTCTATAGGACTTTACTTACATAAAGTGAAAATCAGGGCAGGATAACCCAATCCACCGACTGTTGCACTATTAGCTATAATTCGAGCCTGATGAATAATGAGAGCACCAACATCCACCGCCTTCATTTTCTGAATGCTGAGGTTTAGCACAGCTGTATCCTTAGTTACATCGATGAGATGATTTTTTGACAGTAATTTAGCAGAGATGAAGTGGTATCATACTTTTAACTGAATAGTCATCATGAAAGTGGACAAGTTAACTTTCTTATCATTTTAAATCTTTCATTCTCCTCTTCCATTAGTTAGAAAAGAAATCACTTCATACAGTGATGCATCAGTCATCAGGAATGCAATATATCCACAATGGAATACATTCCTCAGCCCATAAAAAGCATTGATCCTTTCCTTAAAAAATTCGACTTGCCTACGTCTCACAAGGATGTGATCCTGAATGGTAAACCTCAAGTTGGTATAAAACTCCCAAATAATTGGTACAATCACTACTACAGTGAGTTAGTGATGGTGGGTGTAGATTTAGTATGTAAATTTTACAAATATTCTTCAATATTACAAAATTACAAACGACAGAAATATAATTAATATGTAATATAACCACAACAAAATTATCTTCTATGAAAATAGTTTATTTTTAAAACTCTTTTTAAACTGATAAATCCCCGTTAAAATCAACGCAAGTATATGTATCGCTTAAGTGATAAAGGGCTCTAATGGAGCTTATATATCGATCCCACAGTGAAGTTGAAAAATCTGTTAAGTAAGTTTTTCAAATTTTTTAATAATTAAAAAATACAAAAATAAAAGTAAAGTGTGAAGTTTGAAAATTAACTACTTAGGTAAATGCTATATAAAATGCAGTTGAAAACAAATTTATCTAACTAAAAACTCAACTTGCAAAAGTAAAACTGTTGACCTCACTTTTGGTTGAGGTCTAGAAACTTCTTCAGTAGCCTAGTTCTAGCCATAGGACTTTCCTATTGACTAGTCTTAGAAAACT
>NW_018164772.1:637057-637360 GCF_001263595.1 Phalaenopsis equestris | reverse complement strand
CATCAAAATCCATTCAAATTAACCATCAAATCAACTTCAAAACAACTTTCATCCTTCATGAAAGTTGTTCAGAATGATGTTTTACACCAAAAAAAACAATCAATGTGAGCTTAGCCCAAATCTAGCTCAAGTTTGACCCAAGTTTAGCCCTAAATGTTAGCTCAATTTTGTCCCAAACTTAGCCCAATATGCTTAAAATGGGTCAAAAACCAAAAATCCACCAAATTGATTAACCAATTGACCTCAAAATGACTTTCACCCTTCATGAAAGTTGTTCCTCATGATCTCCTACACCAAATGCCA
>NW_018164772.1:620314-632999 GCF_001263595.1 Phalaenopsis equestris | reverse complement strand
TTGAAGCCAAATAATAGGATAGCTTAGGAAGTCACCGAAGTTCTCCTTCGGATCTGTGGCATCCTCTAGTGTTTCATTCTTTGGACTCCAAAATAAAATGTTCCAAATTTGAACCAATCCCCCTTCACACTTCTTAGTCCAATATCTTTGAAATGTCAAATTTAAGAAAGCATCATTCCTATTTATAATAAGTACATGATTTATGAAGAAATTAAGATCATTTGAAAATATATAAATTTTTTTTTGTACCAAATAGGAGCAATCATATTCTTTACCCTCTTCCAAGTATTATAAAGAACAATAACTAATCTAGAGTTTGGTCCCTAATTTTGCAGTTAGGCTAGGAAGATACCGGCTTCCACTCTAGAGCTCCCACTACTACCTCATTTGAGGGCTAACAATCTCGCATCAGTTTTCAATCAACTAGACCAAATTGAGGATTTTAATATGTCACCTTAAAATCTCCAATTCTGCATCCAACAAAGTATAATTTCCTTTTTATTTGCACCTAATTCCATCTATGGCATACTCTCCCAGGAAATATAATGTGATTCTCTCTATATTGTAGAAATTATATCCCTTTTCAGAACATATGTCTCTCAACATGTTTTAACATTTCAATTGGCCAGCTCAATAATTAAATGAAGATCAGAGTTCAAATCATCACAAATTATTAACATTTAAAACTAAAGAAAACAAAATCAATTCTTTATAAAACCATATCTCAAAGTAGGGAGAAGGATAAAGGAGACTACTTAGAATTCATGACAAGAATATAACAAAACACGGATTTCATATATAAAAACAAGTTTACAAAATAAAAGAAATAAAAAATACAACTTATCTCACAATCCTTCCCAAGCAAATTCCTAGAAGTTTCTTCTAAGCCTTTATCTCTTTACAATTCCACTCAATTCTCTCTTAGAAGTTTTTCTAAGCCTTTATCTCTTTATAATTCCACTCAATTCTCTCTTAGAAGTGTAATAAAGAAGAAATCTCTCACCTTCCCTCTCCTCTTACAACCCTAGAAGAAAATCTCATTATCTTTCCTCTTGCCTCTCACACCAACTTTCACTCTCTCTCCCTTTCTTGTTACCCTTTGACTCTCCTCTCTAAACTCTTTGAAGCCTTCTCCTTTATTTTGGGCTGCCTCCTTTGAAAAGAATTCCAAACTTCCTCCAAAAGTCAAATCTTTTGAATTCAAAAGATGTCATTTGATCCAAGAGACTTATCCCTTCATAAAAGAACCTTCCAAAGTGTCTAGATGCATTGAATTACTCCAATAGGTGTGTAGAACAAGTGTCCCTTTGAAAATTCACGCAAAATTTGTCTCGAATTGCCTTAATTTGTAAAAAGTCAACTCCAGTGCAACGTGCACTGATCTGGCGCATCTTGAGCCAGAATCCCCAAATTCGTTATTTTGGCTCCAAATTTCATCCTTTTTGCCATTTTTGCTCCAAATGACTCAAAATGATATACTTGCAACAAAAAACATGAAATTACCCTTCTTTAAAGTGTAATATCACAAAAAATAAGTATCAAATATGTACTTAAAATAATATATTATTTTGGTGTATCAAGTAGCAAAACCATTCCAATTTCTGGAGACGATCAACCTCTCGATCTTGGTTATTTTGGTGTATCAAGTAGCAAAACCATTCCAATTTCTGGAGACGATCAACCTCTCGATCTTGCCAACTGAGTTAGCAAATGCCCGTTCTTAGATCAACTTTTTCAATTCCATTTGAGTGTTATAATAATGTTGGGCTTTGAAATTGACAAAACTTCATGCGTCAAAATTTTCTGTTGACTTTCCTCTCTTTACTCGTGGATCCATTGGAATTTCTATGAAAATCTAAATAAATTACAAAATCAAAAATATAACTTCCCAAGATTATTTAATAAGAAACTTTTCACCATGAGTTTCCTTCAAGCTTTTCAATAAAAAATCTCAACATTTGGATCTTCCATAATATAGGAAAAATCCATGGTGAAAATAAAAATTTTTAGGTTAAAGTGAAGCTCGTACCAAGAGAAGACAAAATCTAAGATCTTTGGCCTTTGAAATAATTTCTAACTTGCACAATGTGAATCTCTAGGTCACGGTTTAAAGGTAAGAGATGACCCAAGCAGTAAAAATGGAGTTTACTATGAGATCGTGGTTTTTTAAGCAATTTGACATTTTTGGAAATTTAGCGCAGATCATGGTTTTTTAAGCAATTTGACATTTTTGGAAATTTAGCGCATCATGTGCCAACTCTCTGTAAACTTGCGCTTCATGCGCCAATTTGGCCATTTGGCGCCAATGCCTTAATTTTTCCAGATTTCATTTTCTGTGGAAATTTACTGTGTACCACTTTACGTCCTCCTCTAATTAACTCAAATGAATATTTATAATCATAATTTAAAGATTACTCTAACACTAAAATTTCACAAACAACACAGAACTCACTTTTATACTCAAAATTCGTGTTATTACAAACTAACATTTTTCAAGCTAACAAACATCTAATTTAGTGTCCAAGGCAATCCAAACATCCTAAAACTAAAATCTAAACATCAAAATACAAAACATAAACAAAATAAATTTTAATAGTAAAAGTAAATGCAATCCATAATAGCATATTAATACAAACAAGCAGTACTAAAAAAATATTCATGCGTAAATTAAGTTCAAACATCTTCTTCACTCTCGTCCTCCTGGATATCTCCCATAGATTGGTAGTGTACGTACAAGTTGTAGAAGGCTCGATAAGGAAATTCAATAGTTGAATCTTCCCCAATCCATGCATGTTTCTTGAACATAGGTACCAAAGCATCTTCAACATGACTAGTATGTTCAAAATGTTCCTTAAATTTCCAATCTAGGTGATCCAACATTTCAGAAACATTCTCAATTGCATGCATAAGATTCTATACCAATTTTTCTATCCTCTGAATCCTTTTCAAAAGTATGTTTAAACTGAAGTAAAGATGAATAGGTAATGAATTTTGCGATGCTTGATCCATCAGTACATTCATATCATTCTCATCTCCCATTCCAATATAGTTGCAAAAGACTTCTGAATCCATCGGCTTCCAAGGAAGAAGAAGCACTTTCTCCTTGTACTTTCTCCCAACTCTCATAAGGTGCTTGCGCTTAACTGTAAAGTAGGAAAACAATGGATGGATGCCCCAATCCAGTTGCAAATCCATTAACAATCAAACTTAAAAATAATTTAACAATTATTGCTCAAATATCAACAGGTTTTCATGTTTGAATACAGTAGTTTAGAATTGAACTCTCCTTAGTTACCTTACTTATTTTTTGCTTCTTCATCCGTAAGGTATCAATATAGTCTATTCATATTTTCTCTCGTAGGGTAAAATTCACATAGTGGCAAAAAGGCACATTTTCAATCATGAAGATCTCGTTTATTCTTGAAGGAGTGAATTGCAAAAACCTGCCTCACACATAGAAAATTCCTTGGTTGATTCCATAAATATTTGTATAAAACTCTTTCACCATAGGGACAACTACAAAGGAAGTAGTATAGCAAAGCACTTCCCAGCGTCTCTGCGCAATAATCTCTTCTACTTGAGTCATCGGTGCATTGAATCCTCTATTCACAAACCCCATTTCTTTGAATAGTCTCTTCTTCACAAGAACATGATCATGTAACTTCTGTGCATCTAAACTGATGAAATTTCTCTGGTTAAAAATTCCTAGCGGAATTTTTAGAGTGGGATGCCGTTGGAATTGAAAACTAGTAACTCTTCCCTCATTTCACCCCTAAAATTGACTTTGGGAGTTATAAGTCGTTTTCATCTCCTCGGTACCATCATGCAACATCTCTCTGGAGTATGGCGCATAAGGCGCCAATCTGGCGCATGATGTGCCAGTTCAAAAATATCACCATTTCGATTTTGATCTAATAAATTCTAAATTTTTCTATACAATTAGGTAAATAAAGATGTTTTTAAATATTTTCTAAATGTAAAATTTCTTAAATACAGTAAAATTTCTCAAATACACGGAATCCAGAGAAGCACAAATATATAAATATAAGTAAAATATAAAAACTAAATAAATAATGTTAACTATGAGTTGCCTCCCACAAAGCGCTTGGTTTAATGTCATTAGCCCGACATTCCCAATCTTTATTCTAGGTGACCCAACATTACAATCTCTTTAAACACCGGTCTTTGACCTTCAAAATATGGTTTTAATTTGTGTACATTCACTTTAAATATCCATCTAGTCTTAGGATCTTCAATATTAACACCTCCATAGGGATAGACTTTGACAATTCTAAATGACCCTTTCCACCTAGACTTCAGTTTTTCAGGAAATAATTTCAATCTTGTATTGTATAATAAAACGTCCTATCTATGTTCAAATTCATTTTTTATTATCTTTCGATCATGTCATTCTTTCATTCTTTCCTTATAAATTTGCGCATTATAGTAAGAATCATTCTTAATTTCTTCAAGCTCATTCAATTGCAATAATCTTTTCTCACCAGCATCTTTCAAAGCTTTATGCTCCAATTCTACTGGTAAGTGACAAAACTTCCCAAAAATTAATCTATAAGGGGACATTCCAATAGGTGTCTTAAAAGCTTTAACGTATGTCCATAATGTAGTATCTAATCTTGAAGACTAATCCATTTTATTAGGATTTACACATTTTTCCAAAATTCTTTTAATTTCACGATTAGATACTTCTGCCAAATTACTAGACTGGGGATGATAAGCAGTTGCAATTTTATGCATTATATAACGTTTTTCCACCAATCTATATTTTTCCACCAATTTTACAACTGTTACATTCCTAAAATGAGATTCTCCATTGGTAATGATTACTCTCGGAATTCCATAGCTTGTAAAAATATTTTTAATTAATAGTTTTGAAACACTCTGAGAATCACATGAAAGTAAAGCAATTGCTTCTATTCATTTTGAAACATAATCCACTGTAATCAATTAATAAACATTTCCAAATGAAGGTATAATTTGTCTCATAAAATCAAATCGCCGTGCATTAAAAATTTTAATTTCCAAATTAAAATATAGAGACATTTCATTTCTTTTTTAAATATTACTACTCTCTGACACCAATCATACGTTCTTTTAAATATATTAACATCTCAAATAGAGTAGAGCAATAAAACCCAAACTGTAAAATTTTATGAACAGTTCTATCATTTCGAAAATGACCTCCAAATTCAGAATCATGACATTTTTGGATAATTTCTTGAATTTCTTTGCAAGTCACACATCGTCTCATCACTAAATCTTTGAATTGTTATAAGATTCAAATCATGAATGTAGATACAAGTAAAGGTCATCCTAAGAATAAGATTTACATCATGAATGAATTTCTTTTCTTATTGTTTTGTTAGTCTCTATGGTAAAATACCACTAATAATATAATTTACAATATCAGTATACCACGGTATTTCACATCCTTTTACAGCATAAAGTTGTTCATCAGGAAAAGTTTCATTAATTTCTTTTCTAGAGCAAGAATTTATTTTTATTCAAGCTTAGATAGATGATCAGAAATTTGATTATCAGTCCATTTCTTATTGACTACTACAAAATCTAACTCTTGCATCACAAGTACTGATCTAATTAATCTTGATTTCATATCCTTCTTTTGCATTAAATATTTAATAGCTGGGTGGTTAGTATGAACAACACATTTAACTCCAATTTGATATGACTTAAACTTTAAACTTATCAAAAACATTAATAATTGCTAATAACTCTCTTTCAGCAGTGGTATAGTTAATTTGAGCATCATTAAGAGTCTTACTAGAATAGTATATGACTGTAAAAATCTTATGATAACCTTGCCCTAATACAGCTCTAATTGCATAATCACTAGCATCACACATTAATTCAAAAGGTTTCTCCTAATTAGGTGAAACAATTGTAGGAGCAGTGATCAATTTTTCTTTTAAACTTTCAAAGGCTTTAAGGAAATCTTGGTTAAAGTAAAATTTTGTATCTTTTTTCCTAAGTTGGCATAAAGGCTTTGTAATTTTTTAAAATTCTTTAATATATCGCACGTAAAATCCAGCATGTCCTAAAAATCTCCTAACTCCTCTTACAATAATAAGTGGAGGTAGGCTTGATATAACCTAATCTTTTGCAGGATGTATTCCATGCCATTTCCTAAAATTTTTAGCTCAAGTATAATTCCTCCTGCAACCATAAATTAACATTTTTCCCAGTTTACTATGAGATTATTCTTTTCACATCATTTTAGAACTTTTTCTAAATGATTCATACATATTTAAAATGAAATTTCAAATATAAAAAAATTGTCCATAAAGACTTAAATTCCTTTTTCAATTAAATCGAAGGAAATTTACATCATACAACTTTGAAATATTGCAGGTGCATTACATAATCCAAATGACATTCACCAAAAAATAAAAGTTTCATAAGGACTAGTAAATGTTGTTTTCTCTCGATCCTTTAGAATAATTGGTATTTGATGATAACCGGTATATCCATCTAGAAAATAAAAATATATGTGTCCAGCCATCCTATCCAACATCTGGTCCAAAAAGGGTAAAGGAAAATGATCCTTTTTGGTGGCAGAATTTAATTTTCCATAATTTTTGCAGATCCATCATCCAGTGACTTGTCTTATTGGTATTTATTCATTATTCTCATTTTTCACTACAGACATACCTCTTTCTTTGGAACACAGTGAATTGGACTCACCCAAGCACTGTCTAAAATAGCATATATTATTTCAACATCTAATCATTTTAAAATCTCTTTCTTAACAACTTCTTTTATCATAGGATTTAATCTCCTTTGATGATCAGCTCTTGGTTCATATTAATCTTCAAATAAAATTTTATGCATATAAATCATGCATATAAATTGAAGAACTGATTCATTTAATATTGGCTAATGTCCATCCAAAAACTTTTTAATATCAAACTTTTTTATATCTTCTCAAAGTTTCCAATAACTGTTATTCTTGCTTATTAGTTAATTCTGAGAATACTATAACAGGTAATGTAGACAAATCACCTAAAATTGCAAACTTCAAATGAGTAAGAAGCGTTTTCAGTTTTAGTTCAAGTGATTTCTCAATAGATGAAGTCAAATTCTTATTACTTTTGGTAGGGTCTAACATTTCAATTTTTTCTTGAACATAATCCAAATTTTCTTTACTCACTTCCATAAATTCATCTTAAATTTTATCCTCATCTTAATATTCCAAATATTTTGTTTCAAATTCTTTTTTGAATGTCTTCATGAAATATTCATGGCTTATTTATTCGTTAATATCCATTCTGAAGCATTCAATCTCTTCCTCTTTTGTGGGGTATCTTATTGATTTGCAATATTAAATGTAACCTCTTGATCACTAACACTCACAGTTAGTTCTTTTTTTGCAAATCTATTAAAGCTCTTCCAATGGTAAGGAAAGTTCTTCCAAAAATGATAGGAATTTCTTTTTGTTGGGATTACATTGCATATTTAATATTATATCTATCAGGTGTAATTTGTAATATTAAAAAATATTTGCAAAATTTACACACCAAGGGCCCATTTGGGGCAGCTTTTTTTGTACGGTGGCGTTTTAAAAACACACCTGGCCTCCGTTTTGTCAACTTATGCTTTTTTAAAATGTAGAAAACAACGTTTTCACACCATACCTATCTAGGTGTGGTGGGAGCTTTTTGGCAACGGTCTGGCTTTTTCAAAAAAATAAAAATTTGTAATAGCCACTGCACCTAGCTTATCAGCACATTATTTCATTATTTTTAATCAGCTTTAATCAGCTTATCAGCAGATTATTTAATAAGTTACAGCTTCCCTAAACAAACCCTAAATCTACCTGCATCAAGTTTTTGGCGCAGTTTTTTGGGAAGTAACAGAAAGTATTAGAAAGTAATTTATTTTATTATATATATATCTATATATATGTATTGTTTATAGATTAGTTTTGAATATTTTATTGTTTAAGTGTGTTTGCTTATTTTTAATTACTTGCTTTGTTTGTTTATGCATGGTGTAAGATCTAAAAATTTAGTACCTTACGATTCTGTCTTAGAGTTAAATATTAAAAAAATTTGAAAACAATAAGAAGTAATAGATCATTTTAGCAGAATGGCTTGCGATTTACGTAATGTTGGAAATGAAAATAAACATCATTAGAGAGCTTTAAGAGATTTTGCTAATCCTACAACATATGAAATTCATTTGAGCATATAGAACCCTGTTGTAGCTTCCAATTCATTTAAGCTTAAAGTTGTTATCATCCAATGGTACAAAATAATCAGTTTGGAGGAACACCAACTAAAGATCCTAATTTACACCTTTCTAGTTTCCTAGAATTGTGTGCTTCATTTAAATATGTTGGAGTACCAAATGATGTTGTCAGAATTAAACTTCTTAATTTTTCATTAAGGGATAAAGCTAAGATTTGATTAAACTCATTAGCACCTAGATCTATTAGAACATGGGGAGATTTGTCTCAAAAATTTTTATCAAAATATTTCTCACCTTAAAAAATTGCTAAGTTTAGAAATGATATCATATTTTTTTGTCAGTTTGAAGGGGAATCAATTTATGAAGCTTGGGAAAGATTTAAAGATCTCCTTAGAAAGTGTCAACACCATGTGTTGCCATATTGGTTAATAATTCAAACTTTTTAAAATGGGTTGGTTGGATCTCTTAGATCGATAATTGATGCTGCTGTTGGTGCATCAATAATGTCAAAATCATTCGATGAAGCTTATTAATTAATTGAAGAGATTACTACTAATAATTTTCAATGGCTCTCTGAAAGGGTAATTCCAAAAAGAGTAGCTAGTATTCCTAATTCGGATGCAATATATATATTAGTTGCTCAAATAGTTGTTGTATCAATGAAGATAGATCAATATGGAATGAATTATTCTTAGCAACATTTATGCTTAAGGAAAAATCATTAGGACAAATGATAGAATTTCAATATTCTTATGAGACTTTAAATGTAATAAATAATCAGTCAAATAATCCTTATGCAAATTATTCTAATTTGGGTTGGAAGAATCATCCAAACTTTAGTTGGAGTAACAATAATTTTAATGCTATAAATCTGTAATGGGGAAACAATACCACAAACCCATTGGGAAACTCTAATAATCAAGGGAATCAAGCTTATAAACTATATTACCTCCCAGGTTTTAATAATTTGCAGAGTAAAGAGAAAAGTTTTTCAATGGAATAATTGATATTCCAAATGGGAAGTCAATTATAAAGTGAAGGAGCTGCAATTAGAAACACGGAAATTCAATTGGGATGTATTACTACTGCATTTAGCAATAGACCTCTAAGAACATTGCCTAGTAATGTTGAAGTAAATCTTATAGGTCATAATAAAGAGCATATTAAAGCTATTCAACTAATAAGTGGAAAAGAAATAGTGAACAGAGTTCAACAAGAAGTTGAAATTGAAAAAGATTAGGTGGAAAATGAAAATTCTAGTGAAGATTTTCATTTTGAAGCAGAAAGTCCTAATAAAACAATGAAAATCTTAGTTGAAAGACCACCACCTCCATTTCCTCAAAGATTAAAATAAAAAAAATAAAAAAAAAATCAAATTTTGAAAGTTTTGGAAATCTTGAGGAAATTAACAATAAACAATCCAATTATTGAAACTTTGGAACAAATGCCAAGCTATGTGAAGTTCATGAAAGATATATTTAATAAAAAAGGAAGTTTGTAGATAATGAGTGTTGCACTCAGTGAAGAGTGTAGCATTGTAATTCGGAAAAAGCTTGCTGAAAAACTTAAAGATCTTGGAAGTTTTACAATTCCTTGTGCTATTGGCAAACGATTTTATAGAAAACCTTTATGTGATTTAGGCATCAGTATTAATCTTATGTCGTTATCAATTTTTAAAAGGTTGGGTTTATGATATATTACACCTATAACTATAACTCTTCAGTTAGTTGATTGTTTGACTACCTATCCTAAAGGAGTTATAGAAGATGTTTTAGTAAAAGTTGATAAATTCATCTTTCTTATGGACTTTATTGTATTAGATATGGAGGAAGATAAAGAAATTTCTAACCTTTTGGGAAGACCATTCCTAGCCACTAGAAGAGCTTTGATAGATGTACAAAAAGGAGAACTAACTATGAGGGAGAACTAAACTATGAGAGTTAGTGATCAATAGGTTACATTTAATATCGCAAAATCAATGAGATACCCTAAAAAAGAACAAGAGATTGAATGCTTCAGAATGGATATTAATGAATATTTAAGACATTAATATTTTAAGAAGACTTTTGAAAGTGAATTTGAAAAGAAATATATGGAATATCAAGATGAGGGTAAAATTCAAGATGAATCTATTGAAGTGATTAAAGAGAATTTGGATTACGTTCAAGAAAAATTTGAAATTTTAGATCCTATAGAAAGTAATAAGAATTTGATTTCATCTACCGAGAAACCTCCTAAATTAGAACTGAAAACATTTCATACACATTTGAAGTATGCATTCTTAGGAGATTTATCTACATTACTTGTTATACTATCCTCAGAATTAATTGATAAGAAAGAAGAACAGTTGTTGGAAACTTTGAAAGCATACGAGAAAGCCTTTGGATATACATTAGCTGATATTAAAAGAATCAGTCCTTCAATTTGTATGCATAGAATTTTATTAGAAGATCAACATGAACCAAGAGTTAATCCTAAAAGAAGATTAAATCCTATGATGAAAGAAATTGTGAAGAATGAAATTTAAAATAGTTAGATGCTAAAATTCTATAACCGCTATTTCAGAAAGTGCTTGGGTAAGTCCAATTCACTATGTTCCAAAAAAAGAAGGTGTGACTGTAGTAAAAAATGAGCATAACAAATTAATATCAATAAGACAAGTCACTGATTGGAGATTTGCATAGATTATAGAAAATTAAATTCTGCCACCAGTAAGGATCATTTTCTTTTGCCCTTTTTGGACCAGATGTTAAATAGAATGGCTAGGCACAAAAATTTTTATTTTCTAGATGGATATAGCGGTTATCATCAAATACCTCTTGGTTTAAGGAGCATTTTAGGGATCAAGAGAAAACAACATTTACTAGTCCTTATTGAACGTTTGCTTTTTAGCGTATGCCCTTTGAATTATGTAATGCACCTGCGATATTTCAAAGATGTATGATGTCAATTTTCTATATTAGGAACTTCATTCGAAATATATTTAAATCATTTAGAGAAATTTCAGGAACGTTGTGAAAAGACTAATCTCGTATTGAACTGGTAAAAATGTCAATTCATGGTTGCAATAGGAATTGTGCTTGGAAATAAAATTTTAGAAAATGGCATGGAAGTAGATCATGCAAAAATACTGGTTATAACAAAGCTACCTCCACCTACTACGGTAAGAGGAGTTAAGAGCTTTTTAGGACATGCTGGATTTGGTAGGAGATATATTAATTTTTTTTCCAAAATTACTAAACCTTTGTGCCAAATTCTGGAAAAAGATACAAAATTTGACTTTAATTAAGATTTTGTTAAAGCCTTTGAATCATTTAAGGAAATATTGACCACTGCTCCTATAATTGTTTCACATGGTTGGGAGAAACCATTTGAATTAATGTGTGATGCTAGTGATTATGCTATTGGAACTATTTTATGGTAGAGATTTGATAAGATTTTAAAAGTCATATATTATGCTAGTAAGACTCTTAATGATGCTCAGATTAATTACACCACCACAAAGAGAGAGTTATTAACCATTGTGTATGCTTTTGATAAGTTTAGATCATATCTTATTGGAGCTAAATGTGTTGTGCATACTGACCATTCAGCTATTAAATATTTGATGCAAAAAAAGGATGTTAAACCAAGATTAATTAGGTGGGTACTTCCCTATGCAAGAGTTTGATTTTTAAAACTCAATAGAAATGGGACTGATAATTAAGTGGGTACTTCCTATGCAAGAGTTTGATTTTTTAAAACTCAATAGAAATGGGACTGATAATTAAATTGTAGATCATCTATCTAGCCTATAAATAGAAGAAATACTTGATTTGGAAAAATAAATTAATGAAACTTTTCCTAATGAACAACTTTATGCTGTAAGAAAATGGGAAATACATTGGTATGTGGTATTGTAAATTATATTGTTAGTGGTATTTTACCATATAGATTGACAAAAGAGTAGCAAAAGAAATTCATTCATGATGCAAAATCTTATTTTTTGGATGATCGTTATTTGTATAAACAATTTAAAGATTTAGTAATGAAATGATGTATGTCTTATAAAGAAATTCATAAAATTATCCAAAAATGTCATGATTCTGAATTAGGAGGTCATTTTAGGAATAAAATAACTGTTCATCGAATTTTGCAATATGGATTTTATTGGCCTACTTTAATTAGAGATGTTAATATATATATATATATATATAAACACATGTGATCGATGTCAAAGAGTAGGTAATATTTCAAAAAGAAATGAAATGCCTCTAAATTTTAATTTGGAAATTGAAATTTTTTATGCATGGGGATTTGATTTTATAGGACCATTTATACCTTCATTTGAAACTATATATATATTGATTGTAGTGGATTATGTTTCAAAATAGAGCGAACAATTGCTTTACCTAGATGTGATGCTTTGAGTGTTTCAAAATTTTTGATTAAAAATATTTTTACAAGATATGGAATGCCG
>NW_018164772.1:617892-620209 GCF_001263595.1 Phalaenopsis equestris | reverse complement strand
CAGCAGAAGAATCTAATCATAAAGCTAAGAGAATTATGGAAAAGAATGTTAATCCTAATAAAATGGATTGGTCTGTTAGATTAGATACAACATTATGGGCATATAGGACTGCTTATAAGACACCTATAAGAATGTCCCACATATGGATTAATTCTTGGGAAGACTTTTCACTTGCCAGTTGAATTGGATCATAAGGCTTATGGGCTATAAAAGAATTAAATTTCAATTTGAAAGAAGCTGGTGAGAAAAGATTATTGCAATTGAATGAGCTTGAGGAAATTAGGAATGAATCTTGCAATAATGTGAGGATTTGTAAGTAAAAGATGAAAGAATGACATGATCGGAAGATAATAAAAAGAGAATTTGAACCTGGACGGGAAGGTTTAGTATACAATACAAGATTGAAATTAAGTTTTGGAAAATTGAGGTCTAGGTGGAAATGGCCATTCAAAGTTATAAAAGTCTATCCCTATGGAGCAGTTAATATTGAAGACCCCAAGATTGGAAGAATACTTAAAGTGAATGGGCATAGATTGAAACCATATTTTGATGGTCAAAGACCAGCTTTTAAAGAGACTGTAATATTGGTTCACCAAAATTAAGACTGGGAATGTCGGGCTGACGACACTAAACCAAGCACTTTGTGGGAGGCAACCCATTTGTATCATTGTTTAGTTTGCTTTTTAGTTTTTTTTATTTTGTGTTTGAAATATTTTACTTTCATTTATATGTATATCTTTATATAGTCTGTGTATTTGCAAAAGTATTTAGAAACATCTTTATTTAACTAATTTTATGAAAAAATTGTGAATTTATTGGATAGAAATTGAAATAGTGTTGTTTTTGGATTTGGCGCATGAAGCGCCGAATTCTAGAGAGCTGGTGCATGATGCACCGCAGCAAGGGAAATGACTTAAACGTTTCAAAAGGCAATTTTTGGCAGTTCCTTCTCCTTATAACTCCTAAAAACCAAATCCTAAGCCTATTTTAAGGGGGATAATGAGGGAAAAACCACTAGATTTCAAATCCAATGGCTTACCACTCCAAAAATACTATCATATTTTGAATTTTAAACTCAAGTAAGTTTGCAGTTTTGATGCCCAGAAATTACATGATTGAGTTCTAATGAAGAAGAGACTAATCAAAGAAAAGGGATTTATGAATTGAGGATTCAACACACTAAATACTCGAGTGGACTAGATTATTGTGTAGAGGCACTAGGAAGTTCTTTGCTACACTAATGTCGTTGTAGTCATCCCTATGGTGAAAGGGTTTTATGTAAATCTTCATGGAATCAACCAAAGAATAGTCAAAGTGCAAGGCAGGTTCGTGCAATTCACTCCTTCAAGAATAAATGAGATGTTTATGAATGAGAATGTGCATATCTACCATTATGCAAATTTTACCCCTATGAGAGATAATATGAATTAACTCTACCAATACCTTACGGATGAAGATGCAAATTGGGAGGCCAGAGATGATGGGAATGTAAGTTTTTCCTCATCATTTTTAAATCCTGTTTCTAAGGCATGACACTTCTTCATTGCATCAAAATTACTGCTTACCATGAAGATCAGTAAGGTAATTAAGGAGAGCGTTACTTTAAATTTTTGTATTCAAACCAAAAAACCTGTTGATATTAGAGCCATAACTGTAGAATCAGTTTTGGGTTTGATTGTGAATGGATCTGCAACTGGACTTGGATATCCATCCACTATTTTCCTATCGTGCAGTCATTAGCCAGCACTTTATGAAAGTTGGGAAAAAGTGCTTCTTCCTTGGAAGCCGATGGATTCTGAAGTTTATTGCAAGTGTAATGGAATGGGAGATGAAAATGATATGAATGTTGACCGCGACTTTATATATGCTTAAAAATATAAGATAAATATGGACGTAATAAATATTCAATAATTGTAAAGTCACACTTATCAACACAAGTATACGTATCGCTCAAGTACTATAGGGCTCTAATGGAGTTCTAGATATCGATCCCACAAAGAGGGGTTTAGAATTACGAACTAAGATTTTAGAAAAAGTAATACTTTAATCACAACAATGAAGTTCAATTTGCTTATCTGTCACTAATAGGCAATTGCAATAAATGTATAATTTTAATAACTATTAAATAACGAATGATACTAATGAAGGTTTAAACGTGATATTCATTATATAAAAAAGCACCATTCTCCTTGTCAAAAAATTATAGTGAATGGATAAAGTGAATTAGTTCAAATTATATTGTGCCAAATAGGAGCATAACTATTCTTTACCCTTTGGTCTAGACATAAAGAACATTGACTAATCCTACGCTTGTTTA
>NW_018164772.1:616702-617518 GCF_001263595.1 Phalaenopsis equestris | reverse complement strand
CAGATCTCATGGGGAAAACACAACAAAACTTGGAATTCATATATAAAATCAAAGTCATACAAGCTACAACAAGTAAATAAACTTATTTATAATTTCTCCCCAAGAAAACTCCTCGAAGTTCCTCTGAATCTCTTCTTTTCTTTACAACACACTGAATTACTCTTCAAAGCAGCAAGGAGGAAGAAATCTTTCACTTATCCTGCACTCCTAAAATCTCTTGAATAATTCCTCACAATTTTTACACACGATTGGAACCTTTCTAACCTCCAGGCCCTTCCTCTTCTTCCAGACTCCCGTTTTTTCTCCATCAATTTTTGGCAAAAATAGTCTTTTAAAGTTGTTGATGAGCTTTCTCAAGAGTTGCCTAAGCATCCCTTCAAAATTTGGCCTTATCCAAAACCTGATTGGGCATAACCACCGAGCTCGTCGTCGGCGGCCTCGAGGAAGCCGTCAGCGGACCTTCATAATGAATTAATTCTAGAGTCTCGGAAAAATCTCGTCGTCGGTGCTCTAGTTCAATTTTGCACATTTTGGTCTTTTTCGCTCGAAATTATCTCCTTTTTGCACATTTTGGTCCTTTTCGCTCAAAATTCCCTCCTTTTTGCATCTTTTTGCTCCAATGACCCTAATTCATCATTCCTGCAACAAAACATCAAAAATACCTTTCTTTAAAGTGCAATACCATCAAAAACAGTATAAAATAGGTATGAAAATCTCAACATATTTTTCTCTGGTCAAAATCCCCCAAACTTAACTATTACTTGTCCTCAAGTAATTTTAGTACTACATAAAAGTTATGATCTATTGTAGTAAAGT
>NW_018164772.1:615975-616468 GCF_001263595.1 Phalaenopsis equestris | reverse complement strand
TATTCCATAAATATAAGTTCAGGAATGTAATTAAGTTTTCCCTTTAGGTAGGTCCAGTGAAGCCAATTTTTTATTAGGCATATCCTCAAGCTTCTCCTCACTTCTATAATTTTTTTTATTTCTTTTCTCTTTTTCATTTAGATTGCTTTCAATCCTATATATTTTTTTTTTCTGTTAGGGATTATTTTCAATCCTTTCTTTTTCCTTTTTCAAGTGAGGATTACTATGTCTGGATAGCCTTTAATGACTTTGAACTTCAGTTTTTTTTTCTCTAAATTTGAAACTCAAAGCATTCCTTTACCTTATAGATATTTCATAGTTTTTACATCATTGAGCCCCAATCTTTTCTTCTCAAATGAATTTCCAGATTCTTAATACTTCAAAATATAGTTTCCTTTACTTTAAATAGTTAACTATAATCTTATTACTTTATACTAAATATCTTAAGTTACAAAATTAATTTTCATTACAAAAATATTTCTTTAAATCTACC
>NW_018164772.1:614102-615256 GCF_001263595.1 Phalaenopsis equestris | reverse complement strand
TGTCAGGCCTGAGCTTCATAATAAGCTACCTCAAAATTTGAATGCCTCTGAAGGTACTCACTATGATAATCGTGTCGACTTTCTAAACCTCCAATCCTTTCATTTATCAATTCTATGTTCTTCTGTTGTAAGGTCAACTCATTCATAAAATCATAGAGGGTAGGGGAACTTGAAGGTGGAAGGTCATAACTTGCAGAGGGGACATCTCTACTAGTAGAAGGTTCTTGACTTCTACTCCCAGTTCTCTATTTCTCATGGGATTTATAAGTCTTCAAATTAGCCTTACTAATGAGTTTCATAGGGTAAACCCATTCTTCATCTTCAGCTTCTACTCCAAAAAGTTGGCAAAGTGCATAAATAAGGCCAGGATGTCCTAGCCTTCCACTTGTCTCACTTCTTGTCATAGTCAATATATTTTTAAGAATAATTCTCCCCACATTTATAGTTCTATTATTCTGAATACAGAAATTTAGAATAGCTCTATCTCTTGTTACCTCACTATGGTGATAAGTCGGTAACAGAGTAGAGGAAATGAAATAGTGTCATGCCTTAGAGGTGGCATTCAACAAGGAAGTAGAAAAATTTACCTGTTCTCATTGTTTAATCTTCCACGTTCCTTTCCCATCAGTGAGAAAGTTGATCACATCATTGAGGGGGCCTTCCATTGTACTAAAGGATTCATAGTGGCAGCTATAATAGTCTGGGACTTCGTAAAAAGTGTTGATGCAGGCGGCAGTAAACTCAAAATAAAATTCACACACTTGAATGATTCCATCTTTAGAATAGATTACATTGGCATGGAACTCCTTCACAACATCTGCATCAGCTTTGTTGGTGGTGTAATAAAAGTTTTCTCACCTCCGCTCAATAATAACTCATTCGATTTCTCCTACTGGACTTTCAAAAACTCGATCTAGTATACACTTCTTTCCTTTAAAGACTGAAGTAAATATTGTTTGTGCCATTGCATTGACGAATGCCATTGCATTTACGAAGCGAGACTCGTCAAACTCAACCCATCACTTTTGTCGTGGAGCCATTTCAATCTAATCAAATTATAGAAAAATTTCAAAAATTACTTCAAATATGCAAATCATGGCTTCCAATAGTAATTCTAAGAGTTCAACATTAAGATCCATGAATTTCTTCCCAAA
>NW_018164772.1:609041-614056 GCF_001263595.1 Phalaenopsis equestris | reverse complement strand
TTACCTATAGATGATCAAATCTGGTGTCAAAAAGCCTTGAAATCGTCTCCCAATCCAAGATCTTTCAAGCCCTAGTTTGAAAATAGCATTTTTAGGAGGAAGGGGATGATGAATACTGGCAGTTGACTGCTAAAAATTACGGTTAAAAATGTTTTTTTGTGAGCTCGACATTGGCGTGGTCAATGGCGTCGTCGATGCGCTCTATTGGAATGAAATTCTAAGTCTCGGGAAAAATCCACCGTCGGCGGCGTCGAGGGCATCGTCGGCGGGCTCTATTGATTTTGTCCAAATTCTGGAATTTCATGATTTCAATCAATTTCAAGCGTTAACAACATCTTTTTAATCATTAAAGACATAATTTTAAGTGACTAAATGATGTACTTATCACATATAGACTTTCACAACACAAAACATCACATTTATATATAAATTCCAAGGCGTACAATATCCGTTACATAACACACCTAAGTTTGGTATTTTCTCAACCTCAACAAATTAATTCAGCGTCACAATCCAAGCCACAACACTCAAAATGCTGAAAACAAAACATCTTATGCTTAGTCTCAACTATACAAAGATCTAAAAGAATAATTTTAAAGCAAAGCAAATATAAAGTTCAAATCAAAATACATAGATAGACAGATAGGTAGTAATATACATCTAGTAATCTTCAGACCCAGAACTAGATTATCCTCTGAGATCACCCATTGATTGCACGTGAACGAAGAGGTTGTAGAAGGGTCGGAATGGAAAATCTTCAATGGAATCCTCTTCTATTAACTTCATCCTCCTCATCAGTCGTACCAAGCTATCTTCTAAATGTCCAAAATGATCAAAATGTTCCTTCATCCTCCAGTCTAGAAGATCGAAGAAATCAGAGATATTATTAATCGCAATGACATTTTGTACCTCCTTTTCCAATTTTTTTATTTGGCGTAGGATCACCAGAGACTTATTAGGAATTAAGGGTTGAACTGGCAGTGAACTTTGAGATGATTGATCTACTATAATGGCCATGCCATTTTCATCTTCAAAAGCTCAGAATCTCTTTGTTAGATCCAAATGCTTCCAAGGTAGCAGTACCTTTCCCCAATTTTCATATGACACTTGGAACTGACTACAATGTGAGAAAGTTGTGGAGGGGTGTCCAAGTCCATAAGTTGATCCATGAACGATCAGGCTCAAAATTGACTTCACAATTATAGATCCAATATCGATCGACAATCCCCTTTGGATGCAGTAATTCAAAATGGCACTTTCTTTAGAAACTTTTTTTACAGAAATAAAAAATTTCCAGTGTTTCAAAATGGGATTTATGAGTGTCCCAAAAAAACTAACATACCCATTTTCTCTTGTTTCCCAGTCGTCAGTTTTGTCCATTAAATATTGGTAAATTTCATTCATCTGTTTCTCATTGTGAAGAAATTGGAATAGTGGCAGACAGGAATATTTTTGATCATGCTCAATTTGTTGATCCATGCAGGAGTGAAAGTGATCCATCTTGCTCGCACATAAACTAGTCCCTGGTTGATTCCGTGTAAATTTGCATAGAACTCTTTTTTCCACCAGAACCACCATTACAGCGGTAGTGTAGAACATCAATTCCCATCTTCAACACACTATAGTTTCTTCAATATTCATCATGGGATTATTCAATTCACTATTTATGAATCCTTATTCCTTGATTAATCTTTTCTTCGTCAGTAACTTGTTGAATATTGGTTGCGCTTCCGCACTTATAAACTTTCGCCAATTGAAAACTCGCATTCTGAGTTTATCATGGGAATTAGATGCCATAAGAATGAGATTGGTGGAGTTTTGCATCATTTTTGGAGGAAAATATGAACTAGGAATCAAATTTTTGAGTTTAAAAAGATTATTCCAGCCCAGAAACCGCCAAAAACCGCCATTTTAAGCCTAGAAACCGCCAAAAACCGCCATTTTAACCCAAGTAACCGTCTTTTTGCCGGTCTCACCGTCGGCGGGGTTGAGGCCATCGTCGGTGAGCCTCTGTATTAATTTTACCTGGACTCTTGGGAAAGAAAGCCCGCTGTCGGCGGTGTAGAGGACGTCGTCGGTGCCCAAGGAAGAATTTTCACAGTTTTCCCTCTGGTCTGAATGCGTTCCATTTTTTCTCTATGGATCCAATTTTTAAGATGTTTCAAGTGTAAATAAGAGTAGTAGAGCTCAATACTACCACATATTAACGAAAATTATAATTATATTTTCAAATACAAACTACTATAATTGCGATAAAAATAAAGATAAATATGGGTTGCCTCCCATAAAGCGCTTAGTTTAACGTCGTCAGCCCGACCTATTCAGGTGTCATTCAAGTTGACTGATCATTAAAACCTCTTTAAAATTTGGTCTTTTACCCTCATAATATAGTTTTAATATGTGTCCATTTACTTTAAATCTATTTCCAATTTTTGGATCTTCAATTTTAACAACTTCGTAAGTATAAACATGAGTCACAGTAAAGGGTCCTAACCAACGAGACTTCAATTTCCCAGGAAATAATTTCAGCCTAGTGTTGTGAAGTAAATAAAACTTCTTGTCCTTCTTGTCTTGGTTCAAAGTTCTTCTGGTTAATCTTCCATTCATGCCATAGCTTTAGTTTCTCCTTATAAATTCTTTCGTTATCATAAGACTCATTTCTTTATTCTTTCAATTCATTTAATTGTAACAATCTCTTCTTACCAGCATCTTTCAAATTATAATTGAATTCTTTAATCGCCCAATATACTTTATGATCCAATTCCACTGGTAAGTGAGATGTCTTTCCAAAAATTAGTCTATAAGGAGTTATTCCAATAGGAGTTTTCTAAGCAGTTTTGTAAGCCCATAATGCGGTATCCAGTCTAGTGGACCAATCTACTCTACTAGGGTTTACAATCTTTTCAAGTATTTGTTTAATCTCTTTATTAGAAACTTCAGCTAACCCACTGTTTTGAGGATGGTAGGCAGTAGAGATTTTATGAATAATATTAAAATTTTTTGCCAATCTCTGAATATAGTTTTAATAATATTAAATTTTTCCGTCAGTGATAATCATTCTAGGCATTCCGTATCTAGTGAAAATATTTTTCATTAAAAATATTGAAACACTTTTAGCGTCACAATGAGGTAAAGCTTGTGCTTCAGTTCACTTAGAAACGTAGTCTACAATAATTAATATATATAAGTTCCCAAATGAAGGAATAAATGGTCCCATAAAATCTAATCCCTAAACGTCAAATATCTCAACTTCTAACACGAAATTGAAAGGCATTTCATTTCTTTTAGATATATTACCTATTTGTTGACATCGATCACAAGCATTTATGTATCTAAAAACATCTCTAAAGATAGTAGACCAATAAAATCCAGCTTGTAAAATTTTATAAGCAGTTTTATCAATCCCAAAATGTCCTCCAAATTCAGAATCATGACAATTCTGAATCATCAGCTCAGTTTCTTCATAAGGTACACATCTCCTCATAATAAGATCTTTACATTGTTTATATAAATAAGGCTCATCCCAAAAATATTCTTTCACATCATGAATGAAGTTACTTTGTTGTTGCAATGTCAGCATAGGTGGCAAAATATCACTTACAATATAGTTAACAAAATCAGCATACCATGGTATTTTCCACTCATTAATATTATAAAGTTGTTCATCAGGGAAACTGTCTGTAATTTCATTATCGATGTCAGATAATTTATGATTTTCTAATCTTGACAAATGATCCATCTAAAAGATAACTATAATCAGGAGCAATAGGAATTTAATGGTAACCGGTATATCCATTTAAAAAATAAAAATATTTTTTCCCAGCAAGTCAATCTACTATTTGATCTAAAAAGGGTAAAGGGAAGTGATCTTTCCTGGTGGCAGTGTTTAGTTTTCTATAATCAACGCAAATACAAATTAACTATATTGTTACTGAAAAAGATCTGACTTTATATATGCTTAAAAATATAAGATAAATATGGACGTAATAAATATTGAATAATTGTAAAGTCACACTTATCAACACAAGTATACATATAGCTCAAGTAATATAGGGCTCTAATGGAGTCCTAGATATTGATCCCACAGGGAGTGGTTTAGAATTACGAACTATGATTTTAGAAAAAGCAATACTTTAATCACAACAACAAAGTTCAATTTGCTTATCTATCACAAATAGGCAATTGCAATAAATGTATAATTTTAAAAACTATTAAATAACGAATGATACTAATGAGGGTTTAAATGTGATATTCAATATAAGAAAGCATCATTCTCCTTGCAAGCAGTTATAGTGAATGGATAATGTGAATTGGTTCAAACTATATTGTGCCAAATAGGAGCATACCTATTTGTTACCCTTTGGTCCAGGCATAAAGAACATTGACTAATCCTACACTTGTTTACTGAATCTACGGCTAGGCTGGGAGGATACCGGCTCTCACTTTAGAGCTCCCACGTTACCCTCGCCTAAGGGCTAACATCTACACTTCAGCACCCAAACAATAGGACCGAATTGGGGATTTTAGTCTGTCACTCTAAAATCTCCAATTCTATGCCCAATAATATTATTTCCTTTGCACCCAACTTCTAAGGGCTTTGAGCACCCTAAATCTTGGATGTAATCTTCACTTTTGTTGTAAATCTCAACATATTTTAACAAATCAATTGGCCAGATTGAAAGTAAATTAAGATCAAAGTGAAAATATTATCACAATTTCTTAAATATTTTCATGGCTTCACCAATTCAAATCACCATTTCACAAATCTCAAGATAAGGAGAAGGACAGAGAAAACTACTCAGATCTCATTGGGAAAACACAACAAAACTCAGAATTCATATATAAAGTCAAATTCATACAAACTACAATAAGTAAATAACTTATCTCTAATTTTTCCCCAAGAACACTCCTCGAAGTTCCTTTGAATCTCTTCCTTTTTTTACAGCACACAAAATTCCACTTCAAAGTAGTAAGGAGGAAGAAATCTCTCACTTTCCCTCCACTCTTACAATCTC
>NW_018164772.1:604866-609031 GCF_001263595.1 Phalaenopsis equestris | reverse complement strand
AGGGCGCCGTCGGGGGGCCTTCATAATGAATTAATTCTGGAGTCTCGGGAAAATCTCACCGTCAATGAGGTCGATGGTGTCGTCGACGCCCTAGTTCAATTCTGCACATTTTGGTCCTTTTCGCTCCAAATTCACTCCTTTTAGCATCTTTTTGCTTCAATGACCCTAATTCATCATTCCTGCAAAAAACATCAAAAATACCTTTCTTTAAAGTGTAATATCATCAAAAAAAAGTATAAAATAGTATTGACCTCATTTTGGAGGTCTTCTTTTCCCCTTCTCTAAATACCCTAGGATCTAGCCTTAAGATTTCCCTATTTTGACTCTCTTGGAGGACTAGACTGGGACCCACACCCATTAGAAATTCAAGTCATTTCTTCGCTCTTTGCAGTTTCATATGGATGGTTTTAGATTCTCAACATTCCATTGAGTCGATCAAAAAGCCAACATATTGAAGCTCAAATTAAGCTCCTATAGAAATTTAAAAGACGTAGGTGGACACTGTAGCACGTGTGATGTTTGACTGGCCACTACGAGCGATATGTTTAACTTTGGTCGTCACTTATGTGAGGACCTCTACGAGCGATATGTTTAACTTTGGTTGTCACTTATGTGAGGACCGATCAATAATATACTTGTCAAACAGCTCCGATACGGTCAAAATAATTTCATTTGTCGTGCCACGCACAAATCAAAGTTAATTTGACGCGATCGACGACGAATTTATCTGGATGATTCCGGATGACAAAACGGACTGTGCTATTGAGTCCCGGACGTCGATTTGAGCTAGGGAGGGCACCCATTTTTCTTGGGACACCGCACACGAGTGAATCGCACATTTTTCTATATAAAAATTAATAAAATTCTCTTTTTAAAAATAAAAGTTTTTCTTAATATACCAAAATTTAATCCCTAAATTTTATTTTTTTTCCTCATGTGTGTTTCCCTTTTTTTTTTCTTGGGACCGAAACATGCCCTAACTCCCTTTGCTCCTTTTGGCCGAGTAGGAAGACCCCATTTTTGGTTTCTCCGGTCACCTTATTCCTCTCCGGTGGTGGCTTACTTTCTTCTCCGGTCGTAACTGTCGGTCACCTTCTTGTAACTGTTTTTCCCGCGCGATGAATTTGGTAACTCTCGTTCTTGAGTTTTTCCGTGTCCCTTACCGTGAGCATCTCCTCCCCTTGCTCGGCTATAAATACTCCATGGGGGGAGAAGAGGGCATGCAAATTTTTTTTCTTGAAAATACTCGAAGAAATATAGTGTTGCGATTCTTTTCTTTTTGGAAGCGTTCTTTCTTTCTTCTCTGCCTTCTCCCTTCTTGAGCTAGCTGGAAATTGAGGTCAGATTTTAATTATATTTGAGAACTGGTTATTCTTGATCATGGCTTCGATAAATTGATACTGTAGTCACATTTTTTTTATTACCTCCATTCGATAATATACAGTATGCTTATATCTCGGTTTCGATCGAAGATTAAATTTCTGCTACTCTTATTATCACACCTGAATGCATGTTCTCTTTAATTTAAATAGTAATTTGGAGATTTTTCTTTTAGTTTCAACATAGGATTGGAGCTGATTTTCTGTTCTTCTTGTTGCTCCATTCGAATATGTATTGACTTGGGTCCAAACGTATGATTTGGGACCTTGGTCTTGCTGCTCTTTTATTCTAACATACTTTTGAACATCTTAATGAGTTGGACAGCTGCTTTAGTGCCTTGGTTTGTTCTTTCTCTACCTCTATTTGAGAATATATAAAAGATTTATCTACGGTTTTGATTAATAATTTGGGGCTAAAGTTTTGTTCTTCTTACTGCCCTTATTCAAGCATGTACCAGAGATTTGCCTTTAATAATTTTGAATAGATAGTTTAGAGCTGATTTTCTATGCTTCTTACTACTCCTATTCAAAACAAATGAACAGGGATTTATGTTTGGCTTTGAGTACTTATTCTGGGGCTGATCCTGGGCTTCTTACTTCCCCATATTCGAAAATACACTTGAAGATTATATCTTTGATCTAATCACTTGTTTTGGGCTTGATTTATGTTATTCTTTTTGCTCCTATTAGAGCATATATTGGAGACATATTATTTTTTTTAAAATTTGATTTGGATCTAGTTTTCAGTCTTTTTTGCTGCCCTTATTCGAACATACATATTGGAGATTATGTTTCGATTTTGAACACTTATTTTGGGGTTGACTTCTGTCTTTCTTGCTGTCCCTATGCATATAAATATATTTGAGACTTTTCTTTGGTGTTGAGAATTAATTTGGAGTTGTAGTTTTACTCTCTTTGTTTCCTTATTCGAATATACAATGAGATTGTTTGATTCTGGACAGCTGCTTTAATACCACGAGTAATGGCTCGATTTTGTCCCTTCCTTTGGTGGCTCAGTTTGGTTTCCCAATAGTCTAGTTTTGGTGTTCCTTTGGTGATCTGATTTAGTTTTCGATGGTTTAATTTTTAGACCCTATTGGGTTCTGTTTCGTTCAGTGGTGGCTCGGGTTTTGTCCTTGCTGAGGTCAGTTTTATTCAATGGTGTTTATGCTCTAGCCCCTTTTTGGATTCAAGTCCTCTTACTTCCTAAAAATTAAATGATATAAAAATAGAAGTATATCACTCTTTGAGAAATTAATAAGGCATATATGGGCTTTAAAATTCAAGCTTAGAAGTGGAAGGTGGATGTTATAGAAATGCTTAAATAGATGCTCCTTTCGTTTCTCTTGATACATAATATACAAAATTTGTTGAATGAGAATATGAAATATTGAGGTGGCCTATTAGTTTGAGACAAGGGGTAATAGGCAATGATGTGAGAGAACCATTTAACAGCTTAGTTTATAGCTGAGAGATAAAATCAACATCTAATTTGAATGATGCCCTTTCACCCCTAGATCAGTAACAGCTCTAACCCTTTTCCAAAAGTTTCGAGAATCGATAATCACAAGAGGATAGATACTACAGACACTACACATATACTACAATCACAATAAGACAGATACTATATACACTACACAGTTACTACAATCACAAAAGCACATATACTACAGACACCCTACAAATACTATACTCACGAAAGAACAGATACAACACTACATTGTAGACACCATATCTTGACTAATACATGCATACATTGGATATCACCTACACGTACATTTCATACATCACATAGTACATCTTACACACCACATACAGATACAACACATATCTTTATTTGATGGATCTAAGTGTTATCATGTCACCATTTTATATTGCAGACACTATATCCACACACTACGCCCTGCATGACAAATACTACATTTCACATATAGGTGCACTACATTTTGAGGAGTTCAGATACTACTCTATTCACATATTCACTAAATGATAGGTTCTAGGGTTGTCTGATTATAGGGGTGATTCGTTGGTGGCCTCTAGTTGATGTTGATAGGTTGACTTCGATATATCAGTTGTCAGTGGGATCGAGATAGAGAGAGAAAAGGAGTCTAGTCTGAGCCTATCCCCAAAGTGAAATCTAATATCCCATCTTGAAACTTTCATATGCTCATCATTTAACTTTTCTTTTATAATCTGCAAATGTTTAACTAACCCATTTATATCATACAATTGCTATCTGTTATGAAGCTTTAGCAAAATTTGATTAGGTATGCTTTTATTTATTTAATTTCCGTACTTTATTTTCTGCATATTTCCTTTTATTCTGTATCGTACTATACTTCACTATATGTCTCATGCATTTTCCTATCACATCTTACAGCATAGTCTTTTTTGTCTGTTCTTTGTTGTATTGTATGCATTTACCAATATTCATACTTTAGTTGCTACTTTTTTAGTATGTTTGTGCACTACCCTAGGGTTTGTGCAATCCCCTAGGATAGGCCGTTTGAGGCATGGTTTTTTCTATTATTCTCTCTTCTCTCTCTCCTCTTTCGGAATGAGACGACGACGTGGTCGGTTGATGATTCATCTTCGGGTAACAGTCGAGGCAACTACCAAAGACGGAAGGATGAGCTTATACAGAACCTCGATAGATTTAAATAACATAACTATAGGACGTTGGGGTCATTCGTCTGTCGCGACGTAAATCCTCACATTATCTTTTGGGACTTTCTACAATTTTGATATCGTACGATATAAGTCCTAAACTTTTTAGGTTTTCTGAG
>NW_018164772.1:599464-604529 GCF_001263595.1 Phalaenopsis equestris | reverse complement strand
GGTTGTCTAAGATGTAATTAACTATAGGGGTTTACTCCTATAGAGAATGTAAGAACCCATATTAATCTAAACCCTATCTAATCTGTGTATTAGATACGGGAATTTGTCGGCTATAAATTTTGCAGACCAAAATAGAGTCATAAACTTTTAAGTTTAGATAGTTAAGCCTACCAATAGATGATACGTCCATCCTTCAAGATGACATATCATTTATGGTATCGTGCTTAGCTGTTTGAACTATTAGATATATGAGGTCTACTTGGTCTCATCATTTTTTAAAAAATAAAAAGATACAATTTTCACAAAACCAAAATTACATTATGTAAATATATATCAAGGATCTCAGAATTCATCACCTATTCAGCCCTACTACAATTTGAATGCACATTTGAAGAGAATCAAGAAGATAAAGAAAGAAGTGTAGAATCCTATACATGTGATTGGGAATATGTCTAAAATGTTGGATCATCTGGATTGGAGACTAAAGGAACATTTTGAACATACTTGGTGTTTTGAAGATGGTTTGGTACGTATGTTCAAGAAGCATTCGGTGTTTTGAAGATGGTTCGGTACGTATGTTCAAGAAGCATTCTTAGATTGGAGAGGTTTTCAACCGATTAGTTTCCATATCGACTCTTCTACAACCTATATGTGTAGTACCAATCAATGGGAGATATCTAGAAGGACGAGAGTGAAGAAGATGTTTGAACTTAATTTATGCACAAAACTTTTTGTTCAGTACTGCTTATTTTAGTTTGTTGAGTTGGATTGCATTCCTTTCTATTGTTGCATTATCTATGTTTATGCTTTGTATTTTGATGTTTAGATTTAATTTTTAGGTTGTTGAATTGCTTTAAAACGCTGAATTTGATGTTTGTTGGCTTGAAAACCATTAGCTTGTATTAGTGTGGATTTTATATATAAATGTGAGTTTTGTGTTGTTTGTGAAAGTTTGGTGTTAGAATGATGTTTATATATACTTAGAAATGTTCATTTGAGTTGTTCATTTGAGTTAATTATAGGTTATTTGAGTTAATTATAGGTTGATGTAAAGTGGTACGGAGTAGATTTCCACAGAAACCAAAATATGGAAAAATTATGGTGTTGGTGCAAGATGAGCCAGATTGGTGCATGATGCAGAGCACTAGCGCATGATGCGCCAAAAACCTGAATATGCCATACGGCCTAGAAAATCATGAAATCTGACGGATGAGCTCCATTTTCACTGCTTGGGTCATCTCCTACCTTTAAACCTTGACCTAGGGCTTCTTATTGAGGATGGTAGAGAAGTTTGTGGAGGCCAAAAATAAAAAATTTCATCTTCTCTTGGTAAGAGCTTCACTTTAACTTAGAAAATTTTTATTTTCACCATGGATTTTTCCAATTTAATGGAAGATCCGAAATTTGGTATTTTTGATTAAAAAGCTTGAAGAAATCCCATGGTGAAACGTTTCTTACCACATAATCCTATTTGAGGAGTTAGATGTTTGAGTTAGTAATTTATTTGAAATTTATTTGGATTTTTGTAGAATTTCCAATGGCTCCCCGAGTTAAGAGAGGTAAGACATCTAATGATTTTGATTCACAAAGATTTGTTAACTTCAAAGCCTAACATAGTTATAATACTCAAATTGATCCAAGAATGGGCATTTGCAAACCGAGATGGTGAGATAGAATGGTTGATCCTTGCTAGAAATTGGGAAAGATTATGATATTTCACCGCAATAGCGATTGTCCCAATGATTCAGGATTTTTATGCCAACTTAAGGTTCACTTAAGACGATCACATCCTTGTGAGAGGTAAACAAGTTGAATTTACTATTAATTGGATACTATTAATTGGATCAATACTTTTCAATACTTTCTATGGGCTGAGGAATGTATTTTTTTGATAAATATTTTGCATTAGTGATGACTAATTCATCACTGGCTGAAGTGGTAGCCTTGTTAATGGATGGAAGAGGAGAGTGAAAGATTAAGAATAACAAGATAGTTAACTTCCCCGCTTCCATGTTGACTAGCAAGTCAAAGGTATGGCATCACTTTATTTCTGCTAGGTTATTACCAACGAATTATCTTGCTGATGTTATGAAAGATAGAGCGGTATTGAATTATTGCATTCAGAACATGAAAGTAATAGCATGAAAGTAATAGATGTTGGAAGTAATAGATGTTGGTTCACTTATTGTTCATCTTGCTCAAAATTTTGCTGGTAGATCTACATCTAGTGGTTTGAGATACCCTGCTCTGATTTTCACTTTATGTGAAGAATCAGGAGTAGAGTCCCGTGGAAATGAAGAAAGATTACAACTAAAAAATCCTATTGGGAGGCATATGATTCAGAGAGTTGAATCATTTGTTGAATATAAAGGTGGAAGAAGGGATAAACACTCTACATCAGGTGCAGGGGCATCTACTTCTTGCCTTGCATTATTAAAAAATAATATGGACCAACTCATGATTCAACAAATGGACCAACTCATGATTCAACAAATGGACATAATTAATATTTAGAGTCAGTTAGGAGAGAATGGAGCAAGAAATTCTTATAATGATGAATATCAGTAGAGGAGGGTTCAACACGATATTGATTTTGAGAATGTTATGGTGAGACATCTTAAGGGAGAGCCTAATGTGGAATTTCCTCCTTGCCCCTGTTTTACTCCCTATGCTCCTATTCGAGATGAAGAGAAGGAAGAAGAAGAAGAAGAAGATGATGATGATGATGAGGAAGAAGATGAAAACTGATATTTTTATGATTCTAGTGTAGTTTGCGTTTATGTTTGTTATTTGTGATTGGGATGTGTTGTATTTTCATTTAAGAACTATTGTAGTAAAAACGTTCATGTTGTGTTGTGAACATAATTGTAATAGTAACTATAGACCTTTACTTTTTATGCATTTTTAGTATTTTCAGTTTTATTTTTTAGTTTTCATATTTCTATTTTTAATTCTCAGCAAGTTCTTTAGAATATATTATGTTTTATTTAATGCTTTAAAGCCTGTATGTTTTTAAATTTAGTACGTGCAATATACTAGAGCCTAGTTTCATAATCAAAAATCCTTTATAGGTCAGTTTTTATTTTCATGCATTTACTTTTTTCTTTCACCTACTAAAATTTTGTACTGAAATATTTTTAAAAAATTACCTAAAAACTAAACTTTGAGGGAATAAAATTTTCTTTTGAAAAGAAGTAAACTAAATTTTATTTGCCCTCAATTAACTATATTTTTAAAATTAATTTAACATGACCTGGGGATATTAAGATTTAACTTTAAATGACTATACTTAATTTTATAAATATTGTGGTAAATTTAAGTAAAACGTTTTTAATAATGAATGTCAATTCTAAAGTTTATGCTTTTCTATTTAAAGTAAAGGAAGTTGTATTTTTTAAGGATTAAAAATTTTAGAGTTTCATGTAAAAGAAAAGAATGAGACTTTATGAAAAATCATAAACTAATATGAATTTATAATGTGAAGAAAGGTATAGAGTTTTAAGAAAAGAATAGTGAAGTTCAAAATTTTTAAAGGTTATCCAGATATAGTAATCCTCACTTAAAAAAGGAAAAGAAAAACAAAAGAAAGGATTGAAAAGTTCCTAAAAGAAAAAGAAAAAAAAGAGAAAATAAAGAAAAGGAAAATAGGTAAGGGGAAGCTTGAGGAGATGCTTAATAAAAAATTGGCTTCACTTGAATCAACTTAAGGAAGGAGCTTTATTACATTTTCTAAATTTCTATTGGAATATCAGTAGCATTCCTAGTAAAGTTTTCATGAAGTTCTTTTTCATATGAATGTTTTAAATGTCCTTAATATGACAAAATGCAATTCTTCTTCAAAATGCAATTCTTCTTGAAATGAATTCTTCTTCAAATGAATAGAGATTTAGAAATCTTAAATTTTATTACTAATTATTCCTAGATTTAGAGTTTGAATCTAAGCTATTAAAGATTTTTCTTAAATTTTGCTATTCTATTTTTTGAACTAAAGTATAGAAGTTATAAGTAAATCTCAATCCTAAGTCATATGCTTTTATGTAGTAAAAGTGTCACTTAAGGACAAGTAACATTTAAGTTTGGGGGATTTGGATACATAATACACCTAAAATATATAGTGATTTTAGACACATGTTTATACCTATTTGTTAGATATTGTGCTTTAATGGAAGGTATTTTTGTGTTTTTCTTGTAGATACAAGTAAAAATGGAAAAAAATACTTAGAGGAGTGAAAAAGGATCAAATTTGGAGCAAAAAGGTGAAAAAGAGTTTTGGCGCCTAAGCGCCAGTTAAACAGAGAAGGCTGCGCTAAGTGTCAAGACCTCATGCTTAAGCGCCAGTGGCAGTTACTAGATGAGTAAAATCGATTTTCATGAATTTTAAAGAGCTTTCTGAGGCACCCATTAGCTTAATAGGTGGTTGTAACCACCATGGACAAAAATTATCATGAAATGATGTGTCTCTTGGGCAAATACATCGAATCAAGACATATTTTGAAGAGATCCCAAGGCAACTATTGGAAAACTACAAAATAAAGAAGAGAGGACTTAGAAAAGAGTCCTGAAAATATTAGCAAGTTTTGAAAGTTCTTCTCTGGGGAGTTAGTTCGGAGAGATTTTTGAGAACCACTTTTTTTTGCTTTATCCTTTTTGTTATTTAGTTCTGAGTGATTGTAAAAGAGGAGAGATTCAAAGGAACTTCAAGAGTTTGGTGGAGGACTTACGATAAGTTTTTATCTTTTTGTTTTAGACTACTTTTGGTTTTAATCGAGACTTGTTGTTGGTTTGACAATGATTTCTTCTTTTAAACGAAAGTGCGGTTTTGTTTTCTCCATGGATTCTGAGTAGTTTTCTTTATATTTCTTCTTAAAATTAAGTAATTAAGTTTTGGATGGAAGAATTGTGGAGAGTATTAGTGGAGAGTATTGAACTTTATTGTGAAAGAAATTGTGATGATTTAAATTCATGTACTTCATTTACTTCTTGATTTCGCCAATCTAGATGTTAAAATTTGTTGTGAGAACATGTAAGACCTGGGTTGGAATTGTCTCAATCAACAATATTGGAA
>NW_018164772.1:593694-599411 GCF_001263595.1 Phalaenopsis equestris | reverse complement strand
TAGTTCATATGATTGAGTGCAAATAAATAGGAAAATGTGGGTGTAGAGTTAGAGGACTAGAGGACTTTAAAGTGACAGGTCAAAGCCCTTAACTTGGTTTATTTTTTTAGGTTCTGGTAAAAGAATGTTGGCCCCCAAATGGAGGGAATTGAGGGAACTCTAGAGTGAGAGCTAGTATCTTCCCTGCCTAGCTGGTGTTCAGAACTATTCAAACTTTAAATTATCCAATGTTCTTTATAGCATCTCTAATAAGGGTAAAGAATATTATTGCTCCTATTTGGCACAACAAAATTTGCATACCTCCACAATAAAATTCATATACTTATTACTGATTAATGATAAGAAGAAATATATTTCGTATTTAGTGTTTTTCTTTATTAGGTACATTTCTTCTACAAAAACTTTAGTTATCTTCTTAACTTGTTATTGTTTCGTTAAAATATCAAAAATACCAAAAATATTTAAATTTTAAATTCCTACAAAAATCATTTTTAGTTTAAGTAATTATCTTTTTAAAAATAGAAAAACTTTCTAAAAAATGCATATTGCATAATCTTCCCTGTGGGTCAATATTCAGGTCTTAATAAAAAAGTCCTATATTAATTGATAACAATATGTATACTTGCGTAGTATCCCAACATAAATATATATAAACTAAAAAGTTAAATTCTTATTTTTTTGTTTTGTTGCAAAATAAGTTTTGTTGCAAAATAAGGAAATATAAGTGAAAAAAATACCATCAGAACTATTGTTATATTGTGCTTAAGCATTAACTATCCAGGGACCAAGTTTTTTGGCTCCGTTGTTGGAGAAGAAAACTATGTATGTTTCTATTTTTGGAAAGTCTTATTTAAACTTTAAATATTATATCTCATTTTGTATGTTTTATTTTATTTTATTTTATTTTATGTTAGTGTATGCGTAGTTTAGGTTATGAAGGACTAGTGTCCTACGATTCTGAATTAGAAAGAACTATTAGTAAAATTAGAAAAACCAAAAAAATTAAAATTCTTGAAAAATCCAAATAAATTAGAGAAATGGCAAACCAAAATGATTAAAATGTTGAAATTCATCAAGAGTTTAAACCCTTAAGAGATTATGCCAACCCTATTGTAGATGAATTTCATTGCAGTATTTAAAAACTTACTGTAGTGGCTAATTCATTTGAGCTTAAACCTGCTATTATCCAAATGGTATCAAATAATCTATTTGTAGAAAAGTGTGCTACATTTAAATATGATGGTGTTTTAGATGATGTCATAAGACTTAATTTATTTCCTTTCTCACTAAGGGATAAAGCTCAGACGTGTTTGAATTTGTTAGCACTTGGATCTATCAAAACTTGGAGTGATTTAGCACAAAAATTCCTTGCTAAATATTTTTTACCATAAGAAATTGTGAAGCATAGAAATCATATTACATCTTTTAATCAGTTTGAAGGGGAATCTATTTATGAAGCATGAGAAAGATTTAACGAAATCTTAAGAAAGTGTCCACACCATGCTATACCAGATTGGTTAATAATTCAAACCTTTTATAATGGATTAATTGGTTCTCTTAGATAGTAGCTAATATTAATGATTTAACGAACTCTTAAGAAAGAATCCAAGAAAGTAGCCAATATTCATGAAACTGATGCATTTACGAAATTAGCAAATCAATTTGCTGCAATTTCAAGGAGGTTAGACCAATTTGGAATGAATTTTTCTTAACCAATTTTCATGATTAAAGAGAATTCATTAGGCCAAATGGTGATTCTAAAGAATCATTAGAAACTTTGAATGCCATAAATAATAAGCAAAATAACCCATATTCCAATTATTATAACCCAGGTTGGAAGAACCATCCCAACTTTAACTAGAATTACAATTCGGGTGGTAATAATCAACAATGGGGGAACAACCAAGTAAACTCATTAGAAAACTGGAACAACCAAGGGAATAATAACTATAGATCTACTTATCCTCAAGGAATCAATAGTAATATAAAGTTTAAGGGTAAGAAGTTGTTTATAGAAGAAGTGTTACAAATGGGTAATCAATTACAAATCAAGGAGCTACAATTAGAAATATTAGCTATAATTAGAAATATTGAGAATCAACTCGGGAAAATCGCAAGTTCATTAAGTAATAGATCCCAAAGAACATTTCCTAGTAATACTGAATCAAATCGAAAAGTCCAGAATAAAGAACAAGTGAAAGCCGTGCGACTTAGAAGCGGAAGAGAGTTGGAAGGTAGCGTTCAAAAAGAAATTGAAGTAGAGAGAGAAGAAACTGAAGAATCAATAGAGGACGCTCCGAAAGATTCTGAAAGACTTATATCTCCATCAAAAATTGATTTAGAAAAACCACCACCTCTATTTTCTCAGAGACTTCAACAACGGAAGGTGGATAGATTCTGAAAGACCTATATCTCCATCAAAAATTGATTTAGAAAAACCACCACCTCTATTTTCTCAGAGACTTCAACAACGGAAGTTGGATAAGCAATTTTTAAAATTTCTGTAAATATTTAAGAAGTTTACAATCAATATTTCATTTGTTGAAGTCATAGAACAAATGCCAAGCTATGTAAAGTTTATGAAGGATATTCTCAACAGAAAAAGGAAGTTTGAAGTTATGAGACTGTTGCACTTAGTGAGGAGTGCAGTGATATAATTCAAAAGAAACTTTCTGAAAAGCTTAAAGATCTTGGTAGCTTTACAATTCCATGTGCAATAGGAGACAGATTTTATGGGAAAGCTTTACATGATTTAGGTGCAAGCATTAACCTTATGCCATTATTAATATTTAAAAGATTGGGATTAGGAGAAAAAATCCCTACTACTTTAACTCTGCATTTAGCAGATCATTCAATAACCTATCCTAAAAGAGTTATAGAAGATGTCCTAGTGGAAAGTTGATCAATTTATCTTTCATATTGATTTCATTGTGATGGATATGGAGGAAGATAAAAAGGTACCTATCATTTTGGGGAGACCTTTCCTAGACACAGGAAGAGCAATGATAAATGTCAATGATCAACTTGTTTCTTTTAACATTTAAAGATCAATGAAATATCCTGCAAAAGGTAAAGATGATGAATGTTATAGAATGGATGTTATAAGATATCTGAGTGAATGACATTTCTAAACTAATTATGAAGAAAAATCTGAAGAAAAAGATTTGGAACATGAGAAAGAAGAGGAATTAGATCAATGTAAAGATTTTTTTAAGGAAGATTCAATCTATGTTTGAGAAAATTTTGAAATTTTGGACACGTTAGAAATAGATAAAACATTTTGTCCATCAATAAAAATTTTTGACACGATAGACAAAGATAAATCATTTTGTCCATCTATTGAAAAACCTCCAGAACTTGAGTTGAAATTACATCCTGAATATTTAAAATATGCATTTTTAGGAGATTCCTCTACTTTATCTATTATAATTTCCTTGAAGTTAATAAAAGAAGAAGAAGAAAAGCTGATGAAAATTCTAAAAAATGTTAAGAAAGCCTTCAGATGGACAATTGCTCATATTAAAGGAACTAGTGCTTCAATTTGTCTGCATGGAATTAATTTGGAAGAAAATTACAAACCCAGTGCTGGTCCACAAATGAGATTAAATCCTATTATGAAAGAGGTTGTTAACAAAGAAATTTTAAACTGGTTAGATGCTGGAATTATCTACTCTATTTTAGATAGTGCATGAGTTAGTCCAATTCACTGTGTCCTAAGAAAAGAGTAACTGTAACTGTGAATGAGCATAATGAGTTAATACCTACTAGACAAGTTACAGGGTGGCGAATATGCATTGATTATAGAAAACTAAATCTTTCCACTTGGAAAGATCATTTTCCACTACCCTTTCTAGATCAAATGCTGGATAGACTAGTTGGGCATAAATACTTTTATTTTCTAGATGGATATACCGATTATCAAAAAAATCAAATATCCCAAGAGGATCAAGAGCAAACAACATTTACCAGTCCTTATGGTACTTTTTCTTTTAGAAGAATGCTCTTTGGTTTATGTAATGCCCCTGCTACTTTTCAAAGATGTATGATGGCAATTTTTTGTGATTTAATTGAAAAAGGGATTGAAGTCCTTATGAATGTCTTTTTAGTGTTTGGAACTTCATTTGACTCATGTTTAGAACATTTATCTAAAGTTCTTAAGAGCTGTAAAGAAATAAATTTAGTTTTTAACTGGGAAAAATACTAATTTATAATAGCAGGAGGAATTGTATTAGGTCATCAAATATCAGAAAATGATATGGAAGAAGATCCTGCTAAACTTCAAGTGATCGCTACTTTACCTTATCCAACAAATGTAATGGAAATTAGGAGTTTTTTAGGATATGCTGGATTCTACAGGATTGCTAAGCCTTTATTCCATTTACTGGGGAAAGATGTAATTTTCAATTTTGATGAGGAATGCCTAACAGCTTTTAAATTATTAATAGAAAAATTAATCACTGCACCAATTATAGTTTCAATAAATTGGGAAAAACCTTTTGAACTTATGTGTGCTAGAAGTGATTATGTTATTGAAGCTGTTTTAGGACAAAGATATGATAAAATTTTCAAAGTTATTTACTATGCTAGTAAAACTCTTAAAGAAACTCAAATTAATTATACAACAACTGAAAAAGAGTTATTAGCAATAGTATATGCCTTTCATAAATTTAGATCATATTTGATTGGAACTCATTGTATAGTGCATACAGATCATTCTGTTATTAAGTACTTAATGAAAAAGAAGGATACTAAATCGAGACTTATAAGATGGATTCTTCTTTTATAAGAATTTAATTTTGAAATAGTAGATTGAAAGGGAACTGAAAATCAAATAACTGATCATTTGTCCAGGCTTGAATTAGAAAAATCACTCTATTTTGAAAAAGAAATTAATGAACATTTTCCAGATGAAAAATTGTTCACTGTAGCCGAGTGTCATGTTCCGTGGTATGCCGACATTGTGAACTATATTGTTAGTGATCTTAAACCCTATGGAATGACATACCAACAAACAAGGAAATTTATTTATGAAGCTAAGACTTATTTTTGGGATGACCCATATTTTTATAAACAAGGAAAGGATCTGATCATTCAAAGATGTGTACCATTAGAAGAAACTTAAGAAATTATCCAAAAATGTCATAATTCTGATTTTGGGGGACATTTCTGTGTTGATAAAATAGCATACAAAATTCTACAATCTGGACTTTACTAGCCTACAATTTTTAGAGATGTTAATGGTCATATCAAAACTTGTGCTAGATGTCAAAGAGTAGGTAATATTTCTAGAAGAAATGAGATGACCATCAATTATATGCTAGAAGTTGAAATATTTAATGTTTGGGGATTAGATTTCATGGGACCATTTATACCATCTTTCAGAAATTTATATATTCTGTTAGCAGTGGACTATGTATCCAAATGGATAGAGGTTATTGCCTTACCTCGATGTGATGCTCAAAGTGTTGCAAACTTTTTTAAAATGAATATATTTTGTAGATTTGGGATGCCAAGAGTTATCATTACTGACGGGGGAAGTCATTTCAGAAATGTCATAATGGAGAAATTATTAAAAAATATCACTTAAATCATAGGATTGCTACTGCTTATCATCCTCAGATAAGTGGTATGGTTGAATTATCAAATCGAGAAATTAAAAGAATTATGAAAAAATCTGTGAATTCAACAAAAATGGATTGGTCAATCAAACTTGACTA
>NW_018164772.1:588036-593365 GCF_001263595.1 Phalaenopsis equestris | reverse complement strand
CAAGTGCTTTGTGGGAGGCAACCCATAGTTATCAGTGTGTTTTTGCTTTGATTGTTGTTTTGAGTCTGATTAAGAAATTTGGGGTAGTATTTTTGAGTTTATTATGTGCTAGTAATGATTTTTAGACTTTATTTAGTGACCTAAACATGTTAGAATAAGAATTTGGACTTTAAGTTGACTGGTGCAAAATGTGCACTGGTGCTTAAGCGCCAGATCCGGTGCTTAAGAGCGGCAGTTTAATCACATGTTAAAATTTTGATTTCTAGAAGGTGTAACTGCAATTTAGTTGGAGTAAACGTGTCTTGGCAATTTCTAATCGTGCCTAGAAGTTATGAGGGGGAATTAGACCTATAAATAGAATGAGTTTGTGAAGGAATTTCACCCAGATAATTTTTGGCACTAAAAGTCTAAGGAAGAGAGAGAGTTAGAGAAAATGTCTTCATGGGAGATGAATTTGAAGAAGAAGGAAGAAGTTCATTTGTCAAAATGCACAGGAGATGTATAATGGTTTCTTAGCCGTTAGTATTGAAGGAATATCGGAGAAGATCAACAAGATGGAGAGTACTTTATCTGTATTAGAGAATATGGTGCTTCAATTGCATGCTCATCTAGAACATATTAGGTGGCAACTTAAGATGAAATTCAGCCATACCAGTTTTATAGAGGAAGCTTATAGAGGAAGCGGATAAGGGCGGATAAGGCGATGTTCCTTAAGCAAAAAAGGATTGAAGATGATAGTATTATAGCTCATCACTAGCGTCCGTTTTATCAACTCTATATTCCTGGAGAGACTACTGAGAGACAAGAATTTGTTCCTTCTAATGAAGAGTGGCATTAAGTTAAGTGTTAGGAATTATGTATTTGGAGTCATGTTTTTAAGTGTGTTAGTGTTTGTCTTGTGTTTAGTGTTTGTGTCACTATGTTTTTAATTGTAAATGTGTGTTAAGTGTTTTGTACTTAGGAAAATTTTCTCATCCAAGACTATTTGGAGAGAGAATTAAGTGTTAAATGTGTTTATACTTGTTTGTGAATTAATATAAGTTTGTTTTTTGTGGAAATTTGTGTTATTTTTAGTCTTGAATTGAATTAATTATTATGGAGAATTTTGAGAGAGAGGGAGTTATAGGAAGTAAAAATAGTCATTTAAGTGTTTTGAGAACATTTAGGGGTGGTATACTTAGGTTAATAGTGCATTTTACTTACAATTAAAAATTTCAAAAATTGTGCACTGGCATCGTGCACTGGCGCCTAAGCTCCACATCTCCGCTAAAGCGCAAAACCAACCCGAGAGGCAGGCGCCTAAGCGCCGCTTACCCGCGTTTAAGCATCGCCTCGCTTAAGCGCCGGTTCACAAAAACTTGTTTGCGAATGGTTAAAAGTGAATTTTTAGTCTGAAAATACCATTTATAATGCCTTCTATCATCTTCCTCAACTTGAGTTCATGATTTGAGGGCTACGGCAAGTAAAAACTGAAGATTTCTTGGTGGAATCGAGTGAGATTTACTAGATCCAAGTTCCTTGAGGAAAGAGCTTTACTTCTAAGAAAAAACTTTAGATTTTTACCATATATTTTAAGCACATTTGGAAGATTTTGAAAACTTACTATTTATGGTGAAAAGTGAAGAAAAATCTATCGAAATTGCTTGGGAAGTTTAGTTAGTGCTTTTAGAAGTTTAGCTTAAGTGATATAAACTTAATTTTTAAAGTTATGTTTGGAATTTAATCAAATTTGTAGAATGACACCAAGAATGAAAACGAGCAGAGGAAAGAGCCCATTTGATTCGAGCAAATTTGCCAGTTCAAAAGCTCAGGATAGATATAGTGACGCTCTACAGTCAAAAAAATTGATTCAGGAGCGATGTTTTAAGAGTCCAAGTGGAGAAGTGGAAGACCTGATAATCTATCAACAATGGGAATAGTTCTGTTGTTTCTCTGCTGTCGTTGTAATTTCTATTGTAAGGGAGTTTTATGCAAATCTCTCAGAGGCTGAGGACGATCGAGTTATGGTTCAACGGAAGTTGGTACCTTTTACTCCAGAGGTAATCGACTTGTTTTACCATTTATCACCGGAGAATTTGTGTTTTTATGTGAATTATAGTCCTACGGAAGTGGTGTTAGACGAGATTATTTCATACTTGACCATTGGGAGAGGACTTTGGAAGATTACAAATGAGAGGAGAGTAAATTTTGCAACTTCAAAGTTATGTGCTCCTTGAAAGGCCTGACACTATTTCATTTATTCTCGTCTGCTTCCGACCAATCATGTCAGTGAAGTGACCAGAGAGAGAACAACGTTGAACTATTATATTGAAGTTGGAAAGCCCATCAGCATAGGGGCTTTGATCGATCACAGTATCTTCAGTTCAGCTACTGTTGCTACTACTGCAGGTATGGGATTTGCTTCTTTGATATTGTTCTTATGCGAGCAAGCTGGAGTAAAGTATGATAGTTGGGAAGAAGTTATGTTGTCTTTGAAACCCATTACGAAAGTGAATGTGAAGACTTACTTTGAGCATTCAATTTTTGGCTGGAGAGGAGGATTTTCCAAGAGCTATGGATTAGAGACGTTTGCTGCATCTACCTCTGTTGCATTTTCATCTAGACCATCTACTTCACGTGCTTGTACATCTAGAGGTGATTCTACTAAGATTCAGGATGAGTTATTGCAAAAGATGATGGATAATTTCAATTTTACCGCTGATAAGGTACAAAATTTAGAGTGTTTTGCAAATCATACTAATAATCATAATAGAAGGAAGAGTGATTATGAAGAGAAATTCCACTCATCTTTGGAGAACCTGATTAGAGGTTAACCTAGAGAGCAATTCCTCCACATCCTTGATATCTTGATTATGAGCCTGAAGAATAATAGTACAACAGTGATTTTGAGGATGAAGAGTAGAGCTGAGAGATTCATTTTATGATTGTAATGTAAGATGAACTATGTGGTCTGAGCTTGCTACATTTGCATCTATGTGTTGTTTTGGACTTTTATGTTTTATTATTACTATGACGTTTGTGGTAGTTAATATTTAATTTTTAAATTTTAGGGTAGTAACTATTGTTTTGTGTTCTGTGATTTAGTTAGTTTAGAGTTTAGAACTTAACTTAATTTCATATCTGTTATAAAGTAGAAAATCTTGCTAGCTTAGATCTTAAACTTGAAATTCAGAAACTGCTACCCTGTATTTTTCTATTATCATGTTAGTGTGTTGTTTGCTTTTATACCCACTGTTTAGAAGTTTATTTGAATCTCTACAAGTTAAATTAAAATGAAAATATAGAAAATTTGATCAAAAAAAATAATTTTACTCATGTTTTTAGTTATATTAATATCACTAGGGTTTAAAATTATTGTTCGCATGTTATTTTTAAATTTTCATTCCTTTTTAAATTTTCGTTCCTGCTTATATATATCTAATGCTAAACTGTTTAATATGCTAAAAATTTAAGTCTGGGGGAGGGATGAAAAATATTTTCAAAACTTGAATTTTATTTGTTCTCAAATGTACTACAAGTGAATTTGATTTTAAAAGAAAAATTGATTCTATATATGAAGTGATATTAGGGAAGTAAAATTTAATTTTAGAAATGAGTAAGAAAATTTAGTTAAAATTTTAATTAATGAAGAAAAACTTTAAGTTAAAAATTTTTAGTACATAAAATGATTAATATAAGTGACTATCTTTAGTAAGAAAAATTATATTTTTGAAAAATTAAGATAATTTAGACTTTTATTGTTAATACTTAAATTTCTTTTATTAAAATGATTTTCAAAACTATTATTATATTTATAAGTAAAAGTTTAATATCAAAGACTTTACTTTAAAAAAGAAGTGGAATTCAAAATCATTAAAGGCTTATCCAGATATAATAATCCTTGCCTGAAAAGAAAAAGAAAAGAAAAAAACAGAAAAAAAAAGAAAAAAAAAAGAAAAAGGAATAAAAGAGAGAGAAAAGAAAAAGAAAAAAGAAAAAGAAAAAGAGAAAAAATTAGGAAGGAGAAGTTTGAGGATTAGTGCCTAATAAAAAATTGGTTCTACATTTGATCTTTTTAAAGTATAAGACTTGATAAATTCTTAAGCTTATAGATATAATATATAGTAAGCAAAATTAGTTTTAATGAAAATTTTTAAGTGGAGATAATAAAAGAACTAAATTCTAAAATTGGAAAATCTACAATATGTTTCTGAATTAGATAGAAATTCATATTTTCATCTTTCTTAACATCAAGAATTTCTAAACTTTAAGTTGGTCTCCTTTACTGAATATTTTTTTTAAATTAGACTGCTATATTTCTAAATCAAGATTTTAGTAACTCCTAAAGAAACTCATATACATATCATACATATTTAGTTTTTAAAGATTGAAGTGTCACTTGAGGACAAGTAACATTTTAAGTTTAGGGGATTTTGATACACCTAAAATATATAGTGTTTTTAGACACATTTTTATACCTATTTTTGAGATATTGCACTTTAATGGAAGGTATTTTTGTGTTTTTCTTGTAGATACAAGTTAAACTAGAAAAAATGCTTAAAGGAGTGAAAAAGGATCAATTTTGGAGCAAAAAGGTGAAAAATTGTGCAAAACAGTTTTGGTGCCTAAGCCCCAGATCCGACACTTAAGCGCTTGTTAAACAGAGAAAGCCATGCCTAAGCGCCGAGACCTGACGCTTAAGCGCCAGTGGAAGTTACTAGACGAGTAAAATCGGTTTTAACGAATTTCGAAAAGGTTTTTGAGGTACTCATTGGCTTAATAGGTGTTTGTAACCACCATGGACAAAAATTATAATGAAAAGATGTGTCTCTTGGGCAAATACATTGAATCAAGACACATTTTGAAGAGATCCCAAGGCACCTCTTGGAAAACTATAAAAGAAAGAAGAGAGAACTTAGAAAAGAGTCCTGAAAATATTGGCAAGTTTTGAAAGTTTTTCTCTGGGGAGTTAGTTCGGAGGGATTTTCAGGAATCACTTTTTATTTACTTTATCCTTTTTGTTATTTTGTTTTGAGTGATTGTAAAAAAGAAGAGATTCAAAGGAACTTCAAGAGTTTAGTGGAGGACTTGAGATAAGTTCTTATCTTTTTATTTTAGACTACTTCTGATTTTAATCGAGACTTGTTCTTGGTTTGATAATGATTTATTCTTTTAAACTAAAGTGTGGTTTTTTTTTCTTCATGGATTCTGAGTAGTTTTCTTTATCTTTCTCTTAAAATGATAAGTAATTAAGTTTTGGATGGAAGTTGTGGAGAGTATTGATCTGTAATGTTGGAAAAAGTTGTGATGATTTAAATCCATGATCTTCATTTACTTCTTAATTTTGTAA
>NW_018164772.1:580299-587830 GCF_001263595.1 Phalaenopsis equestris | reverse complement strand
TTTCTTCTACAAAAACTTTAGTTATCTTTTTAAGTTGTTACTGTTTCGTTAAAATATCAAAAATACCAAAAATATTTAAATTTTAAATTCCTAAAAAAATTATTTTTAGTTTAAGTAATTATCTTTTTAAAAATAGAAAAACTTTCTAAGAAGTGCATATTGCATAATCTTCTCTGTGGGTTCGATATTCAGGTCTTAATCAAAAAGTCATATATTACTTGATAACGATACGTATACTTGCGTAGTATCCCAATATAAATATATATAAATTAAGAAGTTAAATTCTTATTTTTCTTCACAATCAAGTTTTTGGTTTTTTTGCAAAATAAGGAATTATAAGTGAAAAATATACCATCAGAACTATTGTTATATTGTGCATAAGCATTAAGTATCCAAAGATCAATACACCAAAATAATATACTATTTTAAGTACATATTTTATGCGTATTTTTTATGATATTGCACTTTAAAGAAAGAAATTTTCATGTTTTTGTTGCAGGTATATTATTTTTTGGCATTTGGAGCAAAGATGACAAAAAGGACGAAATTTGGTGCAAAAATATCAAATTTTGCTGTTTTGGCGCATGATGCGCCAGACGAGCAAAGATGACAAAAAAGACGAAATTTGGTGCAAAAACATCAAATTTTGCTGTTTTGGCGCATGATGCGCCAGAAGCGACTTTTTGGGATTAAGGCAGTTTGAGACGAATTTTGCATGAATTTTTAAAGGGACACTTATTCTACACACCTATTGGAGTAATTCAATACATCTAGACACTTTCTAAGGTTTTTTTATGAAGGGATCTGTCTCTTGGATCAAATGACGCATCTTTTGAATTCAAAAGAATTGACTTTTAGAGGGAATTTTGAATTGAATTTTGAATTCCTTTTGAAAGGAGGCATCCCCTAATAAAAGATGAAGACTTCAAATACTTGATAAGGGAGGAAGGGGGATAAAAAAGACAAGAAAGTGGCTGCGGCGTCAAAGGTAAGGAGAAGAGAAGAGGAGATTTTCTTCTAGGGTTGTAAGAGGAGAGGGAAGGTGAGAGATTTCTTCCTCATTACACTTCTAAGAGAGAATATAGTGTGCTTGTAATGAAAGAAAGGATTGGAGAGAAATTCTAGGGATTTGCTTTGGAAGTATTGTGACATACGTTGTGTTTTCTATTTCTTTTTTTTGTAAACTTATTTTTATATATTTTTAGAGGGGATTTGACTGTTTAAATAGAGTTTTTAAGATAAATTATTTTCTTAAAAGGTATTTTTTTTGGAATTATATCATATTTAATATTATATCTATCGTGTGTATTTGTTAATATTAAAAAATATTTGCAAAATTTAAACACTAAATCTACCCACATCATTGATTCATCCTAAAAGTTTGTGGCTTCCTCATCATTCAAATATGGCTCTACAGATTTATCTTCTCAACTTCCTCAGAAATGGATACAACATAAATAATTAATTAAGTCCATCCAAAAACACACATCTTCATTCCCTTTAGAAGGATACTTCATAGATTTCAAGACATTGAATGTCATCTTTTGATCATTCACTCACATATTTAATGCACATTTTGTACATCTATCTTAACTTATGCTGTGGCTAGAAAAGGTCTTCCAAAATTGATGGAAATTTATTTATCTTCCTCCATATCTAACACACATAAAACAACAAGGAAGATAAACTTATCCACCTTAACTAGGACATCTTCTATAATTTTGTTTGGATAAGTGATCGATCGACTCACTAACTGAAGGGTTACAGTAGTACGAGTCACTTCTCCTAATTCTAACCTTCTGAAGATAGACAATGGCATAAGTCTTATACTTGCTCCAAGATCACATAAAGCTTTTCCAAAAAATCTTTCTCTTATGGCACAAGGGATAGTAAAGCTCCCAGGATCCTTAAGTTTTTTAGAAAGCTTCTTCTAAATGATAGCACTGAACACTTCAGTAATTGCAACAGTCTCATAATCTCCAAACTTTATCTACTTGTTTCTGAATGACTTTCATGAACTTTATATATTTGGGCATTTACTCTAGAGCCTCGGCAAAAGAAATATTAATTGTTAAATTTTGAAATATTTCAAATAATTTTGAAATTCATTGATATAAATTTTTTTGTTGGAGTCTTTGAGGAAATATAGTTGGTGTTTTTTCTAAGTTAATCTTAGTTGGAAAGACTGGATTCTCAAGTTTTTTGAAATATTTTCCACAGAATTTTTAGGTTCTACCTACATCCTTAAACTCTCTTCCACTCCTTAATTGGACAGCTTTCACAAACTCACTATTCTTCTCCTTAGGGTTAATCTCAGTCTTGCTAGAAAATTTTTTTGTTGTTGATTGCTTAGTGAATTAGTAATCTGTTCCAATTAGTTCTTTATGTTCCTTCCAGTTGCACCTTGACTTTGCAGTTGATTCCCCATTTGCAATACAACGCTGCACCTTGACTTTGCAGTTGATTCCCCATTTACAATACAACCTCTTTCCAAAGACAACTTCTTTACCTTAAATTGGGGGTTAGAGTTAAATGCTAGAGGATAAGAAGGTGTATAGTTGGTACTGCCTTAATTATTCCAATTTTCTATAAGATTTTTCTGGTTATTTCCTCATTGTTGGTTTCCCCCACCAGAATTTTTATTCAAGTTAAGGTTTTGATGGTCCTTCCAACTTGGGTTATAGAAATTGGAATAAGGGTTATTAGGTCTATTGTTAATTCCATTTAAGATCTGAAATGATGAAGTACTAGAATCAGTCACTTGTCTAAATGAATTTTCTTCAATTACTAAAGGTACTTGAGGTTAGTTCATTTTAAATTTGTCTAGCTCCCTAATTATACCTTTTACCAGAGAAGTTAGAATCGATGGCACATCTGTGTCATGTACGTTATCTACCTTCATATGGTTTACTCTATCACAGGACCATTAAAAATCTTTATTGGTCATCTCCTCAATTAGAGAATAAGAGTTATGAAATGGCTTGGATATAAGCAAACCATTAATGGAAGCATCTCTCATGGATCGTACTAAACCATTGTGAAAAGTCTGGATAATTAACCAATCAGGCAGTGCATCATATGTGCACTTCAGCAAAAGTTCCTTTAATTGTTCCCAAGCCTCATATATTAAATCGCCTTCTAATTTATAAATCAAGTAATATCACTTCTAGTTTAGCTGTTTTTGAAGGCAGGAAATACTTAGCTAGGAATTTTTGGGCTATGTCACCCCATGTCCTAATTGATCTTGGTGTAGTAAGCTTAACCATGTTTTGGCTTTATCTCTTAAAAATGGAATAATCCTAAGCCCAGTAGCATCGTTTGAAATTACATTATAACAAAATGTAGTGTAAGATTCTAAGAAACTTGTTAAATGTAAATTTGGATCCTCATGCGGGGTTCTGCCAAATTGCTTGTTCTGCATCTTTTGAATAATAGTCGCCTAAAGTGCAAATATGTTAGCTCCTACAGTAGCAGTTTGAATACATAAAAGAATTTCATTTACTATAGGATTAGTTTAATTCCTTAATAGTCTATGCGTGTTTTGATGATCATTAATCAATTCTTGTGTATCAACATTATTTGGTTGATTGTTCACCTTTTCTTCTATAATTTTATGAAGTCATTTCTATTTTCTAATTTTCCTAATAGTTCTCTCTAGTTCTAGATCGTAAGGGTCAAGTCCTATAGGTCTTACACTACTTATTCACTAACTAATGGTTTGACTTAGAAGTCCTTACACAACAAGCAAACTAAAATATTTTTAAAATTTTTCTCATTTTCAAACAAATAAACAATTAAACACTAAGACTACAACATAAATTTCCAAGTCTACGCCTAATTAACCCAACTAAAATTTTCTTAGGTTAACTACACTGTCGCTCCCTAAAAATGACGTGAAAATAATTTGATGACTTGGACTGCATGTGCTTATCACACACTGTGTTAATGCTAAAATCCAAACACAGCCTAATTCTAAGTGCAGTGGTTATCGTAACTGTATGTATCATATTAGTAATTTTGAATTTTGAGTCTGGAATGTAAATCTCAAAGGGAGTGAGGCAGTTAAACTTAAGAGAAGTTTTACATACTAAAATTAGTCTTAGCTTGGAAGTAAAGTGGTCCCCAAAAATATAGTTGTGTAAAATTTACAAAGTTGACTTTGCTTAACAACGGTGCCAAAAACTTGATGTGATATTCTATGAGTAAGAACATTAAGCACTTAATGTTGGGATCCTATGAAATTAGACGTATCGTTTATCAAGTAATATAAGACTTTCTATTTAAGCCCCAAATATCAATCCCACAAGGAAAGTTTAATTTAAAATGATAATTTAACTAGAAAATTCACAGAAATAAAACTAAATTGCTGTCACTAATTTTGAATGTTTTAGGTACTATCAAAATTAAAGTATTAACAACTGAAAAAATTTTAATGTAAGGCTTAAAACGGTAACTTTTTGTGATGAAGTTTTCTAATATGACAAAGCATATTTCCCACTATAATGAGTTTTTGGTAAAATGATATGAGATAAATGGTTTAAATATGTATTGTGCCAAATAAGAGCAATTTTAATTATGTACCCTGATTCAGTGTTATATAAAATCATCGGCTAATCTCATGTTTAGTCCCAAAATCCGTGGCTAGGCTAGGAAGATACTGGTTCTTACTCCAGTGATCCCACTTCCCTTCCATTTGAAGGCTAACGCTCACTTTAGTTCTTAAACACTAAGACCAAATTGGGGATTTTAGTCTGTCACCCTAAAATCTCCAATTCTACACCCAAAAATGTATATTTCCCTATTTATTTGCACTTAATCTTCACTTCTACACCCAAAAAAGTATTTTTATATATTGATTTGCACTTAATCCCATGAACAAAATACTCCTTCACGGAATTAAATGTGATTCTCACTCTGTTGTGGAACTCATACTCAATTTCTCGGATCATATGTTTCATAACATATTTTAACAATTCAATTGGCCAGATCGAAAAGTAAATTAAGAACAGAGTTGAAAAACCATCACAATTTATTTTATATTTTAACATTGGCACATCCAAATTATCTTTTCATTTCACCATATCTTAGAGTAGGGAGAAAGATAAAAGAAACTACTCAAACTTCATGAGAAAGATACAACAAAACACAAATTTCATATATAAAAGTTAGTTCATACAATAATAATAAGAAAACAACACTTATCTGAAACTATTTCTCAAAGCAAATCCCTTCTAGCCTCTCTTAGGAAATGTAAGAAGAAGAAATCTCTCACTTATCTCCCTCTCCAACACTCTTAGACAAAAATTCACACTTAAACTCACCACAAAAACTAAAAATTGTAAAGAAAATAAATGACTAATGGACTCTAAGTGGCTGTAGGGAATGTGGAATAGCGTGGAAGAGAGTGGAAAGCGGTGTTGACCTCACTTTTGGTTGAGGTTCAGTTTTTCCTCTTTAGTAGCCTAATGTCTAGCCATAGGACTTTCCTATTGACTATTCTTAGAAAACTAGATAAGGAACCCTTACCATTAGAAATTTCAAACTCTTCTCTACTCAACTTAAAGTTCCACATATTGGTCTTAACCTCTAGCACTTAGTAGGTGGGGTCACTAAGGGGGAAACTCAAGATGAGTCACCCTTAGGACTGTTGGACCTTAGGGTTGACCTTGGGTGTTGAACTAGGGCTAAGGCTCTTACTTGCAATCACTTGTACTCACATTCACTCATTACCATAAACCCAGACTTCTAGGCTTTGGTCCTTTGATACTTTTGGGAGAATCCTGTAGGTGGTTCCTTAAACCCATTAACCCTAGTCCAACTCTATCAAAATACCCAACCTACCGTATTGCCCCTAAATTCCCCCAAATTACCAGATACCCTTGGGACCCCAAATTTGACCAGAATCTCCAAATCTAGCCAAAATACCCAAACTTGTTCAAAAATCATTTCAAACACCTCGAAAACACCCAAATTACCAAAAATCCTTAAATTAGCCAAATTACCAAAATACCCCTCTTTGGCCCCAAATTCCAAAAATTTTATAAAATCCCGAAAATTCCCAAAACCTCCTAAATATTCTCAATTTCATTTTCCTCAACTATCACATGACCTAATTTGGCCAATTTAACCATCCTAGATCAAAACCACCAAATTGCCCCTTAAAGGCCCATATTTTCTCCAAATCACCTCAAATGTCTATCCAATTGGTCTAAATTTCCCCAATTTCAATTCTAAACTCAAATTCACTCTTCATATGACCAATGAAGACCAAATCCAGGCACAATTGATCGATGATTTGAACCCAATTTTGGCCCCATGAGTTGGTTCCACCGAATTGAACCCATAACCCACTCAATTAACCACAATTTGTGTTGAAAAATCTTCATAACATTCCTACACATCAAATTTTACCTTCAGTTGTCCTTGCAGGACCTCAATTTCATTTGATTTCAATCTAAGTCCAAAAGCCCCAATTTTACCCCAAATTGACCATGTCTCACAATTTCACAAAATTGAGGGCTTAGCCCCAAAATTTCCACTCCATGTCTTCATGAAAAATCTTCACAACATCTCTCTTGATCATGTGGACCATTCAATTTGGACTTGGCCAAGGCTAGCCCAACCTAGACCCATGTCTAGCCCAACATGCCCAAATTGGCTAAATCTCAAAAATCTCTCAAATTGACCTACCAATTGAACTCAAAATCACTTCAACCCTTCACCAAAAATCTTCATAACAATCATCTACACAATGTTGATCAATCAATTGGGTCATTTGACATGGCTAACCTAGCCCAAACCCAAACTTTGATCACTTGAACCCACATTGAAGCTATGCATGAAAGATGGTCTAACTACCCCAAATTCACCAAATTAACTCCACCTCAGCCATTGGTTAGACCCTAAGACCGAGCCAAAACCCATTTAACCACCTAAACTAAGCCATTGACCAAAGGTCCCTTAAATTATAGGATTTCATTTCATTTTTTCTTAAGCTTAGGATTTTTTTCCCTAAAATTAAACCTCAATCAATTAAATTGCTGTGACATAATCCCCTGGGTTCCCTGAGCTCCTAGCTACCTTCCCCTGGTCGGTCGGCCGACCAACCTAGTGACCGAAAAATTGCCAAACTGAGAGCCACCCCTATGGAGCTTCACCCAAATCAAACCTAAAGGCCAACTCATCCAAATCAAACTGTAGAGCTCATCTGCCCTCCACCTAAGGCCCTCCACCTAAGCACCACACCTAAGCACCACAATGCACCCAAACTTGTACCCTGAGAGCCACCTTATGGCCATTTTTATAAAAACTCACCTCCACGACCATGGGAGGTGTGCTAAAATTTCCTCAGAGAGAGCTTCCCAAATCACTCACAAAGCATACTTGAGACCTCCACAACCCATTCCAATCACTACACTATCTTGATTCCCTTTGTGTAACCCTAATTTTAAGCTTGAAAATTAGGGCAGAAACAGGACATCTCTGAAAACTCCACCAAACTTTAATTGCTTGTGCCCACACCTTCACAACA
>NW_018164772.1:567396-580000 GCF_001263595.1 Phalaenopsis equestris | reverse complement strand
CGAGATCATTCTATCGGGGACGATGACGGGGAGTCGTTTGATCAAGCATGGCTCAGATGGACGGAGGAGATCAAGTCGGACAGCGCTTCGAAACATAAACTGCGGGCCGAGTGAGCACTGAGGTGGATGGCGGTGTCGAATGGGAGCACGCCGCGTGGAGTTCGGAGTTACCTAGGATCTACATGGTGTCGCGCTATTTAAATAGATAAATAGGAATTTTTCTTATTTATTTAAATACCCCTAACTTAAAACATTCATATCTTCGTGTAGAAAAATCACAAAAGTAAAATAAAAACACCTTCTTGCTCAGTGAACAGAGGAGAATAATCTTTGAAGTCTATTTGATGAATATTTTATTTTAATTAATTAAATACTGATTTGAATGTTTTGATTCTCCATGCATATTGACACTTCACCATGGCTCAAAACTTTAACATGTTATAACCTCTATCAAGAGAAACATCCTCTGATTTTTCCAAAGTCATAGGAAGTCTCTAGACAGAGATCTATATTTTTCAATTTTATGCACATTATTTGCTTAAATTAATCATTGAAATTAGCATGTTGATTAGAAAATTCCAAGAAAAATTTCAATGATTTATGATGACCAGGAAACCTTTAGCAATGGTTTATGATGACCAGGAAACCTTTAGGAAAATTTTTCATGAGTCAAGTCATTCAAAATACACCTAATCTTTACTAACTCTAAATCACTAAGATAATTAATTTTGAAAAATACAAACAATAAAAAATGACTTGATTTTTCATTTCCACTATTGTTTACCATTTTTTAAGACCCAGAGAACTCCCCATAAAAATTTCAAACAATTTTGAATACATTTGATGGTCTAAATTGATTTTTCAAGTTAAATAACTTTTTTTACACTTAAATGATTTTTTTAAATCAAAATATAACTCAAAAAAATTATGAAAACTTATTTTTGGAGTTCTCTGTAATTAGGGAAATTTAATAAAAATAAATTGATATTTAAAATAAAAACTTCATTTTTAGCCTATTTTTAAATATTTAAAATAATTAAAAATTCATAAAAATCACAAAAATAAAAAAATTCATGAAAATGTTCTAAATTGTTTCCTAAGCACTTGGGAACAATTGGAATATTTTTTCTTGGTTTTTCTAAATGAAGAAATTGAATTTCAAAGCTTAAAAATAATATTTAAAGGCTAAAAATGAGGTTTCACTAAAAATAATTCCAATAAATTAAATAAAACTCAAAAAAATATAAAATCTTCTTCTCTGAGTTCTCTGACTTCAGGGAGACTTTTCAAAAATTCAGGGAGACTTTTCAAAACTTCAGGGAGACTTTTCAAAAATACAAAACTTAATTTTATCCATTTAGAATATTTTATATTTAATAAATACGTTAGAACTTACAATAATTCTTAAAATTCAGATAAAATTCAACAAATCATGAAATTTGGTCTAAAGACTTCTCTGGCTTAAGCATGCCTCCAGTAAAAAAATTCAAGGAATTAAGTTTTACCATGGTCAAGTTAGGAATTTTCTTTGAAAAATCCTATTTTTGCATAAAAATAATTATATAAAATAAATTGGATTTTGAAAAATCACATTTTCTCCTCTAATGTCTTAATTGACCCATGAATGAGGTAGGATAAAAATTTCAAAGTCATTTGAATTCAATTTGACAAATTATGAAGTGTTAGAGCCTTAGGGGAAAATGTGTAATTTTGGAAATTTAGCCTTAATTAACATTTAGGCTTAATTCAAGAAGTAATATGGGTAACCTCTGATCTTAATCAATTTATTTGATGTTTGAAATATAAGGGGTTAAATGGTAGAAACTAACCTCACTTTCTTAATTAAAAAGATAAGTTAATAGATTTCTAAATTAGTAAAATTTGAAAGTTTACTAAAATAAAATGAACCTAGGGCTTAGGCATATGACTTTTGAAGTCAATATCCACCTAAAGCTTAATTATGACTTTTGAAGTGAATTATGACCACCTAAAGCTTAATCTTTTAAAAACTAATTAAGACACTCACCTAGGTCTTAAGGACTTAAGAGTGACTTAGGCTAAATCAAGTTTCATTTAAATAAGGATTAGAAAAGTAAACATCATTTAAAATTAAAACATCTTTCAAACACTACAAGCCCAATTAGTACCAAAATTTGGTTAAGTGTTCCAATAACATTAACTTGCCTCTTTAAGAGTCTTCACCCACATAATTTTCAAAATTAAATTACAAATGATAATTACCTTACCCTTAGGGATAATTGAGACATCAATGTTCATTGAGCATAAGGGTCTTTATAGGATGATTTATTAAGCAACATAATAAGTTTAAAAGAACTCGAGATTTTCCACCAGGCAGCGAGAGAGTAGCACGGACCTGTTTCTTTCTCTAGATTTGTTGGATATCTTGAAGGAATACTAAACTTAATATGTTTTGCTTGACAAAATCATCCTTAATTAAACTCTTAAGGACCCATCAAAAAATGACATAGGGTTAGGAAAACTACCAAAACCTTACCTTTCCTGCTCTTCATAAACTGCCTTAACATGCATTTTAAGTCTGGCATGCAATTGCCCTGGCATGCATTTTAAGTTTCAGGTGGTGGAACGAAAAAACTCTCCAGTTACGCTTTTTACAGTTTTTATTGTCTTTCTTGTAATTTTATGTTATATTTTTATGCTTATACAAATTTGCATGGAAAACTAAAGCTATCAGGATAGCCACAAAACCAAAACCAAAATCAAAAATAAAATTAACTAAGATAAAATTCTCCGCCACAACATTCAAAATATAAAGAAACTCAAAATTTAATCACAAACATCACACAAAACTACAACTTCAACTAAATTAAGACGTCTCTATCGGATGATCGGGAATCCCTAGGAGGAGTAAACTACGGTTGCTAACGAGGCTTCCCACGGTCTGAATGAATATATGGAACTCATTAAGTTGAGTTTAATAAATTTATTTAGACTAAGTGAATCCATTGGTGTAGGAATGAGAGAATCGTAGGATCCTAACTGATGTCGCTCCAATCCAATTTAACATGCCCCCGTAAAATTTAAAAAACTTCAACCATAGGGCCATCTGATTTTACATTATAACTTAACACGTTGAGACACTAGAATACTCAAACTCGTCGTGGCGAGGAGCTTCGAGCTAGCATGGTGGGCAGCATGACCATCTTCGATAGAAAAATCTGTCTTCCTCAACTAAACCAATCTTCCTTCCTTGGATATAAACAACAAAGCCATAGGACTTCGAGGTTGCATGCTTATGAAACATAAATCCTCACCTTATCTTTAGGCCTTTGTATAATCATGTTATACAATATAAGCCCTAACTCATCTTAGGATTCCGAGGTTGTCGTTTGTCACGACCTAAATCCTCACATCTTCCTGGCTATTTGTATGATCGTTTCACAAGAATGTAGGCCCTAACTAATAAAAATGGTAGGATGAAACACTTAAATGTTTCTCCTCAAAACTGAAACCAAACATTAGGATAGCTTGGGAAGTCACCGGGGTTCTCCTTTGGATCCATGACATCCCCTAGTTCTTCCTCCTTTGGATTCTACAATAAAATGTTCCAAATTTGAACCAATACCCTTTCACACCTGTACGTTCGATCTCATTGAAAAGTCCTACCCTTTGAAACTCCTTGAAGATAATATTTCTTGATTTTTATTCATGGTCTTCTTAGGTGACTTTGGTCATTTAAGATATAATTAACTATAAGGGTTTGCCCTTATAGGAAGCATGTTCGAACCTAGCTTAATATAAACCCTATTTAATCCTTTATTTTAAATAGGGAAACTTGTCGGCAAATACAACGATTTTGCAAACCAAACGGATGCCATATATTCCTTAGTTTATTTGATCGAGCCTCATCCTCAAGTCTTGTGTTTGTCCTTCAGGATAGATACAGGATTTGAGGTATAACGCTCTTTCATTTAAACTATGAAAATATATGGTCAATTTGATTTTATATTTTTTTAAAAACTAAATATATATGTAAATTAACACGTCCTTCTGAAGTGGGCGACGGGATTTTGATTTCGGTGACCGACAGCTTCTTATGGGCAACACCCCCACCCAAAAATAACGCCGACAAGCGGTCGAATGGGCTATTTTCTGATCAATTTTCGCTTTAAATAGAGCCTAATGTCAGTTTTCCAATAGATACATCCAAAAACTCTTAAAAAACATCAATATTTGTCTAATCTTTTATAAATAGGGCTTGCACCGACATTGGCGCTAGTGGTCATTTAATTAATTTGTGCTCTCTGTCAAATGGTGTCGTCGGCACCCAATCTAGTGCCATCAGCGCTGAACATTTCTTCTAAAGATCTATTTTGACTCCAAATTCCATCATTTTTGTTTCAAGTCCTAAAAATGAACAACATACAATAAAACATGAAAATTTTTTTAGTGCATTAATCTTCACAAAAAATGAGTTAAAATATGGGTCTAAATATGTATGTATTTTTAGTGCATTAAAATCCCCTAAACTTAAATGTTACTTGTCATCAAGTAACTCCTTTACTTTATAAAAAATATGACTCATGGAAAAGATTTTAACTTCTAGATTTCCATATTTTAATCCACTAAATACAATTACATAACTTTAAAAAATGTAAAATAACTCCAGTTAATACTAAAGGTATAAGAATATCTAGTAGTCAAGTCTAAGATTTCTTATTCTTTATTCTTTTCAAGGAAAATTGCAAATTATTCATATTAAAGCCACTTAGAATATCCATATTAAAAAGAAACTTTACTAGTAAATATGTTAATACTGAAATATAAGTTTATAAAATGTAGTCAAGTTTTCTTCTTTATGTTGATTCAAGTGAAGCCAATTTTTAATTAGACATCTTCTCAAGTTTCTCCTCATATCTTTTTCTTTTCTTTCCTTTTCTTTTATTTTCTTTACAAGAACACTTTCAATCCTTGTTCTTTTCTTTTGTTTCTTTTTTTTTATGTGAGGATTACTATATCTCGATAGCCTTTAAAGATTTTGAACTTCATTATCATCTTCTTAAAGTTAAAAATTTTTCACATTCCTTCACTTTATAAATTTATATTAGCTTTAAAGATTTTTTTTAAAGTTTTGTTCTTTTCTTCTTACATTTAGTAAGAAGAAAATATAATTATTTAAAGTTACCTTTATTATTATTTGAAAAGTTTTACTAAATACAGTTATCTAAAGTATATCTTAATCTTCTTACATTTTGTTCTAAAATATAGAAAATATATTTAGAACTTCTTACATTTTGTTCTAAAAAAAGCTTCTTACATTTTGTTCTAAAATACGGAAAACATAGTTATCTAAAGTTTCACCAAATAAATATCTTAATCCATAAAATTAACGTTTATTATTGAAAATTTTTACTTAAGTTTATTATATATTTAGAAACCCAAATATAGTTATCTAAAGTTACCCTCCAATACCACTGGTCATGTTAAATTTTAAAAATTTTGAAAATATACTTAATTGAGGACAAATGAAATTAAGTTTTTTTCCTTAAAAAAGAGTTTTTCTTTCCCCTCAAACTTAAATTTTTAAAAGATTTAGGATGAAAAATTGAAAAAAATTAAGGGTGAAAGAAAACATTTAATACATAATGAAAATATATACCTGTTGAAGGTTCTGATATTGTAACTTAACTCTGAAATATTACAGGTGCTAATATGAAAAGCTACAAGACTTAAAACATTAAATAACACTTAATACATATAAAAATTTGCTGAGAAAAAGTTAACTACAAATACATCCAATAAAGTACTAAATACTACCAATAGTACTAAAAATATTTCCAACGTAAAAACAGTTTCACACTCCTACTATTCACAATACAACATAATATTTAAAATATAGTTTCACACTCCTACTATTCTCAATACAACATAATATTTAAAATAAAGCAATTATGCTCTAAAAACAAACAATCACAACAATAAAGTACAACCAAACATAACCTAAACAAAAAATCAAACTAAAACACACCAATCATCATCTTCTTCTTCTTTCACATCAAAGTTTTGCTGCTGATACGGGGTAAAAACAGGGTGAGTAGGAAACTAAACTGAGTCGTCACCCCGCATGTATCTGACCATCGCATCATCATAAGTAGCATCATATTCAAACTTCTGCCTTATCATCATTGTGTGCATTTTTCGCCTCCATTTTTTCCATTTTGTTTTCCATCCTCAAGATATCTCCCTGTTGAATCTTCAGTTGCTCCATAAGTTTGTGGGGAGTAGGGGTACTAGAAGTAGAAGGAATATCCCTACTACTTCCAGATCTCCATCAAACATGAGATTCATAAGTCTTAATATTAGCAGGCACAATAGGTTTTAGAGGTTAATTCCTCTTCTCATCCATTCTAAAATCAACTCCGACTATTCACATAGTGAGAAGATCAGGGCAGGGTGTGCTAAACTACCAGTAGTCTCTCCCAAAGCAATAGAATGAGTGTTTCTATAAACAATATAGCCTACATTTATCCTTCTCATCTACTCGATACAAAAGTTCAAGATGGCTCTATCCTTTGTAACCTCATAACGATGATTTGTTGGTATCATTCTACCAAAAAAAAAGTAGTGTGAAGCCTTAGATACTACATTTAACATAGAAAGAGAGAAGTTTACCTTAACATCATTCTTCACCTTCCAAGCTCCTCTTCCATTAGTAAGAAAAGAAATAACTTCATCCAAGGCCTCATTTGTAGCAGAAAATGATTTGTGCTGGCAGCTATACACATCCTCTAACTGATAAAATTAATTAATTCTCCTTGGAGTAAATTCTATCATTTTTCCACGAACAAACATGTAGCCTTTAGAAGTTTCCTTAAAGTTAGCATAGAACTCCATCACTATACCAATAATAGCCTTGGAAATAAAGTAACAAAAATTCTCCCACTGTCAAGCTTTAATTAATCTTTCAACTTCTCCACCCGGATTTCTAAATCCTCGATGCAGAATTACTTTCTAAGTTGCAAGCAGAGTATTGAAACAAATTTTAGTAGTGTAGTTGACAAAATTTTGATCATCATAATCTACCTTTCCCTTTCCCTTGCTCATTCTCGGTGTTATGGTAATCTATGAAAATTTGATAAAATCCCAATAAATTCCCAAAAATTTTGAAAATTACAATGTAGAACATTTTAAACTTAAATCTACTAAGTAAGAGTTCTTCACCAAAGGAATTTCTCAAAATCATCTAAAAAAATATCTAAAAAAATTACAAAATTTTGGATGTCGGCAATGTAAGATAAATCTTTGGTGAAAATAGAAAATTTTGAGTTCAAAGCGTAGCTCTTACCTAGGCGTAGCTCTTACCTAGATTACCTAGAGAAGATGAAATCCGAACTTCTTTTGCCTTAAGGTTGCCTTAAATCCAAGAAATAGTAATCCATAGGTGCAAATATCGGAGGTTGAAGGTCACCAAAAGGGTAAAAATGGTATTTCTACTGTGTAAATCACAAATTTTAAGGGTTTGGGATTTTCGGGTCGAGGGCACTGTCAGCGCCCATGTCAGCGACATTGGTGCCCGTGGCCAAAAATTCACTTTTTTTAATTTTCGCAATTTTCAACTTTATTTCAATTCACTCCAAACTCTATTTAGTTTTTTTTGAACACTAATTTTCATCTTAAAATAATTCACAAACAAGCATTTTCACAAAAAACACTAAACTAACTTTTATATATTAAAATACACTTTTTACAAATACATTTTTCTAATCACACTTTCATATACATAAAGCAAACTAAATTATAATTCAGCGTCGAAATCAAGCAACAACAATAGAACGCTGACACAAAATTGTACACACAATCAAAGTATAGTAAAGTAAAGTAAATCCACACAATCACATTAGAAACATAATTACTTTAAGATAGTAGAGAGTCCAACTTCTTCAATTATTCTGCTTCATCTTCAATACTTTCTCCTCCTCTAATATCACCCATAGACTGGTAATGGACATATAGATTGTAGAAGAGTCTATACGGGAATTGATCAGTTAAATTTTCATCGATCCATCAATTTTTCTTGAACATCTGTACCAATCTTGCTTCAATTGTTCTAGTATGATCAAAGTTTCCCTTCATTCTCCAATCTAGGTGATCCAAAAGGTAGTTAAGATTTCCTATTGCATTCATAATACTTTGAAGATCTCTTTCTATTTTCTTCATTTTCTTCTCCAAAACTATTGAACTTCTAACTGTTTGTGGCATTAATGGTGTTGAAGCATGTGATGCATGATCCAAGGGAACATATAATGCTTCATTTCCATTGCCAATATAATTTTCATCAAAAGGAATCATGGGCTCCCAAGGTGATAATACTTTCTCCCAACTTCCATATGGCACTTGAGATTCTCTGCACAGTAAGAAAATTGTAGAAAGATGCCCCAGTCCTTATATAGGCCCATTCGTAATAATACCCATAATAGATTAAAAAGTTATCAATCCCACATCAATGGGTTTTTCCATTTGAATGCAATAGTTTAAAATGACACTTTCTTTTGTAACTCTACTAATCTTCATGGTAGGGAGTAATTTTGCAGATATGAAGAAATGTCATTATTTTGATTTTGGATTAAGCAGTGATGCGGAGAAACAAACGTATCCCTCATCTCTGATTTCCCAATTATCATTTTCATCCTTCAGAAAGTTATATACATCTTGTATCATATCTCTCGTTGGGATAAAATTTGTATAATGACAAATTGGAATGTTTTCTACCTTATGTAAATCATTAATTCGAGCCAGAGTAAATGGTACAACCTTACCTCGAATGAAGACGACTCCTTGGGTAATTTCATGTAAGTTAGCATAGAATTCCTTTACTACTGGTACAACAACTGCAACGGTAGTGTAGCATAGAACTTCCCAACGACTCTGTACAATGATTTTCTCAATCTGTGAACTTGGATTACTCAATCCATGACTGATAAAGCCTCTCTCCTTAATAAATCTCTTTTTTAAAATGACTTTTTTTGTATAATCTTTGCGTGTCAAAATTGATAAACATTCTTCTATTGAAAACTCTATACTTGGAAGTATTTTCTAGAATTGGAAGCCATGGATTTTGAAATTTGAAATTTTCTAGTCATCCGAGGCAGTTTTTAGGCCTTTAAAAACACCTCTCGGAGGTTATTTTGAAGTGCAATCCCGCCAAAGTCTGCGAAATACGTTCTGAACCACACAAACTGCTCTTGGTGCTGTCGGCACTTCCGATGGCGTTGTTGGTGCTCCCGATGGCGTGGTCGGTGCCATAGCCTGTGTAGATGGGCGCCGTCGGCGCCAGCGACCAAAATTGCGTCTGTTATTTTTTTATTCAGTTCAATTCCAAATTTTTCCTCCAATACCAATATTTGTCTTAATTTATGATATATAAAATTGTGTATGAAGTAAAAAATATTATTATTTCCTAATATATAAAACACTTATTAAACAAAATAGTAATAAATAGATATATATATATGGATTGCCTCCCACAAAGAGCTTGGTTTAATGTCGTCAGCCCAACACACCATTTGTTTAGTTTAGTTGACTTGTCTTTCCAATTTTAGGATATTTAATAACAATAGTTTCAGAATGATAGATTTTAATCATTTTAAATGGTCCTAACCATCTAGATTTCATTTTTCCTGGAAATAATCTCAATCTTGTATTATATAATAAAACTTCTTGTTCAGGTTCAAACTTCTTTTTAATGATTTTTCGATCATGCCATATTTTCATTTTCTCTTTATAGATTTTTGCATTATCATATGTTTCATTTTTAATCTCCTCAAGTTCATTGAGTTACAATAATATTTTCTTACCAGCAACTTATTTATTAAAATTAAATTCCTTAATAGCCTAAAATGCTTTATGTTTCCATTCTACGAGTAAGTGACCTATTTTTCCAAAAATAAGTCTATATGGGGACATTCCAATAAGAGTTTTATAAGAAGTTCTGTATGCTCATAATGCAGTATCTAATCTAGCATACCAATCCAATATATAGGGATTTACAGCTTTTTCCAAAATTTGTTTTATTTCATGATTTGATATCTCTGCTAGACCACTGGTCTGAGGATGATAAGTAGTAGAGAATATATGCATAATATCATATTTCTTAATCAATTTCTTGATTCTCTTATTTCTAAAATAGGATCCTCCATATGTAATAATTACTCTTGGCATTCCATATCTTGTAAAAATATTTTTATTTAAAAATTTAAAAACACTTCGAGCATCACATTTAGGTACAATAATGCTTCAATCCATTTGAACGTATAATTAATAGCATGTACAATATATAAATCTTCAAATGAAGGCATAAATGGTCCCATATAATTTAAACCCCACACATCAAAGATTTCAACTTTGATTGTGTAATCTAGAGGTATTTCATTTCTTCTAGAAATATTTCAACTCGCTGACATCGATCGCATGTTTTATTATATTCATTAACATCTCTAAAAAGAGTATGCTAATAAAATTCAGCTTGTAAAATTTTATATGTAGTTCTATTTGTTCCAAAAATCCTCCAAAATTAGAATCATGACATCTTTCAATTATTTGTTGAGTTTCTTCATATGGCACACACCTCCAAATAATTGGATCTTTATATTATTTATATAAATATGGGTCATCCCAAAAATAGAATTTTGAATCATATATAAATTTCTTTAATTGTTGATTCTTAATATCTGGTGGTAGAACATCACTTACAATATAATTTATTATATCTGCATACCACCGTATATTCATTTCATCAATATTATATAGATGTTCATCGAAAAACTTTTTTAAAATTTTATTTGTAAAATTAGTTAATATTTCTTTTTTTAGTCTAGACAAATGATCAGCTATTTGATTATCATTTCCCTTTCTATCAACTATAATAAAATTGAACTCTTACAATAGAAGTATCCATCTAATTAATCTTGGTTTAGCATCCTTCTTTTGCATCAAGTATTTGATAGCAGAATGATCTGTATGCAATACATTTAGTTCCAATTAAGTAAGATCGTAATTTATCAAAGGCATTGACAATAGTTAATAACTCTCTTTCAATAGTAGTGTAATTAATTTGATTATCATTTAGAGTTTTACTAGCATAATATAATACTTTAATAACTTTATTGTGCTTTGTCCTAAAACTAGGGCTGTCAAAACGGCTCTTTGATCGCGAACAGCTCACGTTCGGCTAGTTAAGAAGCTCGTGTTCTGCTCGTTCGCTAAGTTAATGAGTCGAACACGAACAACATGAAAAAAGATTTGTTCATTTGTGTTCGGCTCATTTTGGCTCAAATATAGATATATATATATCCCAACTTCCAAGGGCTTTGACCTCCCTGAATATTGGATGTAATCTTCACTTTAGTTGTAAAACTCAACATATTTTAACAAATCAATTGGCTAGATTGAAAGTATATTAAGATCGAAATAAAAAAAAATGGAGCTTGGAGTGGCGGCTGACTTTGTGGGTACTCTGCTAGGGTTTCCATGGAGTTCCTGATTTTGTGGTTGATTACTGGTTCCTTCTTTTCCTCTATTGGATTCTCTTTCTTTTGGGTGTTTTTCTTGGTGAGGTTTTCTAGTTTTGTGCTTACCGGGAAAACTTTATTTGAATCGGTTACTGTTCTATTGATTTTGTTTGGCTATGGCTGAGCTTAACAATATGGAGCGGATATAGTTAAGGATACAGTAAAACTTTTTCCCAACTTTCATATGGCACTTAAGATTGACCGCAAATCAGAAAAATTGTTGAAGGATACCCATGTCCATAAATTAGCCCATTGATAATGATTCCCATCACATATTTAAATATAATTGAACCTATATCAATAGGTTTCTCCATTTGAATGCAGTAGTTTAAAATAACACTCTCCTTGGTGACTCTACTGATCTTCATAGTAGGGAGTAATTTTGCACAAATAAATAAATGTCATTGTTTTGAAATTGGATTAAGTGATGAAGTAGGAAAACTAATATATCCTTCTTCTTGTACTTCTCACATATCACTTTCATCCATCAGAAAATTATAAATATCTTGCATCAAATCTAGCGTAGGAATGAAATTTGCATAATGACAGATTGGAACATTTTCTATCATATACAATTCATTAATCCTCGCAGGAGTAAATGGTACAGCCTTACCTCGAACGAAGACAACTCCTTGGATAATTCGATGTAGATTTGCATAGAACTACTTCACTACAGGTATAAAAAGAGCAGCATTAGTGTAACACAAAACTTCCCATCGCCTTTGTAGAATGATCTTGCCAACTGGAGCACTTGGATTGATCAACGCATAATTAACAAATCCTATTTCCTTGATCAATCTCTTCTTCGTAATAATTTTATTGTATAATCACTGAGCGTCAAGCTACACCTCAAAAATAATAAAATTTCTTCTATTAAAAACTCCACACCTCAAATTATTTCTAGAATTGGAAGCCATGGAATCTAAAAATAGAAAGTTTCTAGGTGTCCTAGGCAACTTTTAGGACCTTAAGAACACCTCTCGGTTGTTAGTATGGAGAAAAATCTCGCCAAAGTCCGCAAATGTCACAGGAACCATCAAATCGTCCTCGGCACCGCC
>NW_018164772.1:561420-567360 GCF_001263595.1 Phalaenopsis equestris | reverse complement strand
ACGCTCTTAAGGGACGCTATCGGCACTGAGATCAATTTCCTTGGGTGTCGTCAAAGCCAGTGGCCAAATTTTTGCAATTTTTTTTTAATTTTCATTCAACAAAATCTCAACTTTTCTTCCAATACCAATACTAGGCTTAATTTATAATAAATGTAATTGTGTAGGAATGTTATCTACAAATATATAAGAAACTTAACAAATTAAATAGTAATACATAAACATATAAGAATGGGTTGCCTCCCATAAAGCGGTTGGTTTAATGTCGTCAGCCCGACATACTATTTGATACTATTTGCTTAGCATACTATTTGCTTAGTTGGGTTGACTTAACATTAAAACTTCTTTAAATTGAGGTATGTGCCTTTCATAATAGTATTTCAAACGATGCCCATTAACTTAAAATATCTTTCCAATGTTAGGATCTTTAATCACAACAATTCCATAATGATAAAATTTAATCACTTTAAATGGTCCTAACTATCTAGATTTCAATTTTTTTGGAAATAATCTCAATCTTGTATTATATAATAAAACTTTTTGTCCACTTTTAAACTATTCTAAATAATCTTCCTATCATGCCATGTTTTCATTTTCTCTTTATAGATGTCTGCATTATCATATGCTTCATTTCTAATCTCCTCAAGTTCATTGAGTTGCAATAATCTTTTCTCACCAGCATCTTTTAGATTAAAATTAAATTCATTAATAGCCTAAAATGCTTTATGCTCTAATTCTACTAGTAAGTGGCCTGTTTTTCCAAATATCAGTCTGTATGGAGACATTCCTATAGGAGTCTATATGCCCATAATGCTGTGTCAAGTCTAGCAAACCAATCTAATTTATAAGGATTTACAGCCTTTTCTAAAATGCGTTTAATTTCACGATTTGATATCTCTATTAGACCACAAGTGTAAAGATGATATGCAATAGAGAATCTATTTATAATATCATATTTATTAATTAATGTTTTTACTCTCTTATTCCTGAAATGAGATTCTCCATTAGTAATAATTATTCTCAGCATTCCATATCTTGTAAGAATATTCTTAATTAAAAATTTAGAAGCACTCCGAGCATCACATCTAGGTACAATAATAGCTTCAATCCATTTGAACATATAATCAACAACAAGTAATATATATAAGTTTCCAAATGAAGGCAGAAATGGTCCCATAAAATCTAATCCCCATGCATTACAAATTTCAACTTCCAATATGTAATTTAGAAGCATTTCATTTCTTCTAGATATATTTCCTATGCGTTGACATCTATTGCACGTTTTAATATATTCATTAACATCTTTAAAAATAGTAGGCCAATAAAATCCAGCTTGTAAACTTTTATATGCAGTTCTATTTGTTCTGAAATATCCTCCAAATTCAGGAATCATGACATCTTTCAATTATCTGTGAGTTTCTTCATAAGGCGCACATCTTCTCATAATTAGATCGTTACATTATTTATATAAATATGAGTCGTCCCAAAAATAATCTTTTGAATCATATGTAAACTTCTTTAATTGTGAATTTTTTATATCAGGTGGTAGAATATCACTTACAATATAATTCACTATATCAGCATACCACGGTACATCTATTTCATCAATACTATACAATTGTTCATCAGGGAAATTCTCTAAAATTTCATTTATAAAATTAGTTAATATTTCTATTTCTATTCTAAACAAATGAACAACTATATAATTTTCATTTTCCTTTCTATCAATCACAGTAAAATCAAACCCTTGCAATAGAAGTATCCATCTAATTAATCTTGGTTTAGCATCCTTATTTTGCATTAAATATTTAATAGCAGAATGATCTGTATGCACTATACATGTAGTTCCAATTAAATAAGGTCTAAATTTATCAAAGGCATAAACAATAGCTAATAACTCTCTTTCTGTAGTAGTATAATTAATTTGAGCCTCATTTACAGTCTTGCTAGCATAATATATAACCTTAAAAACTTTGTCTAGTCGTTGTCCTTATACAACCCCAATAACATAATCATTAGCATCACACATTATTTTAAATGGTTTTTCCCAGTTTGGTGGTAGTATTATAGGTGTAGTGACTAATTTTTTCTTTAATAACTCAAATGCTTTTATGCATTCTTCATTAAAATCAAATTTTTTATCTTTTTCTAAAAGTTGGCATAAAGGCTTAGTTATTTTTGAAAGGGCCAGACGCGCGAACGGGTAAAAGCCAGCATGTCGTAGAAAACTTCTCACCCCTTTAATACTAGTAGATGATGGTATTTTTTTTATAACATGGATTTTTGCAGAATCTACTTCCATGCCTTTTTCAAAAATTTTATGTCCAAGCACAATTCCTCCTGCAACCATAAATTGACATTTGATATTTTTCAAAATTTAATACTAAATTGACTTTTACACATACTTCTAGAAATTATTCTAAATTATTAAAGCATAATTCAAACTAAGTTCTAAATACGAAAAAATCATCCATAAACACTTTCATTCCATGTTCTATAAAGTTACTAAAAATATACATCATATATCTTTGAAATGTTGCAGGTGCATTGCATAGTCCAAAAGACATTCTATTTAAAGCAAATTTTCCATATGGGCTTGTAAATGTTATTTTCTCTTGATCCTCTGAAGAAATTGGAATTTGGTGATAACCAGTATATCCATCTAAAAAGGATAAATATTTGTTTCCAGCTAATCTATCCAACATTAGGTCTAGAAAAGGTAAAAGAAAGTGATCTTTTAAAGAAAGTGATCTTTTCTGGTGGTCATATTTAATTTTCTATAGTCAATGAAAATTCGCCAACCAGTTATTTGTTTTATTGATATTAATTTATTTTTTTCATTTTCTTCAACAGTCACTCCTTCTTTCTTCAGAACACAGTGAATTGGGCTTACCCAAATACTGTATGAAGTCTGAAATAGGATATATAATATATAATTCCGGCATCTAACCATTTTAAAATTTCTTTTTTAACAACTTCTTTCATTATCAGGTTTAATCTTCTCTGATGGTGAGCTTTAGGTTCATATTGTTCATCTAATAAAATTTTGTGCATACAAATTGAAGGACAAATTCCTTTAATAATTGCTAAAATCCATCCAAAAGCCTTTTTATACTTTTTCAATATTTCTATTAACTTTTCTTCCTGAATTTTAGTTAACTTAAAAGATATAATAACAGGCAATGTAGATGATTCTCCTAAAAATACATACTTTAAATGGACAGGTAATACTTTTAGTTCAAGTTCAGGAGGTTTAATACTTTAAGGAAGAAGATTTTTACTATCGTTTTCCAACAAGTCTAACGTTTCAAATTTGTTCTGAATATAATTCAAATTTTCTTCTTTAACTTCATCTTCATTTTCAAAAATTTCTCCTTGCTTAAATTTATCTTTGAATTCTTTTTTAAACTGTTCAATACTTAATTACTCAGCTACTTCCATCCTGAAACATTCATTATCTTTTTCTATTGTCGGATATTTCATAGCTTTTGCAATATTAAATTTTACTTCTTGATCATTAACTCTCATTATTAATTCTTCTTTTTGTACATCTATTACAGCTCTTCCTGTTGCAAGAAATGGTCTCCCTAAAATAATAGGAGTCTCTTTATCTTACTCCATATACAATACTATAAAGTCTACAGAGAAAATAAATTTATCCAATTTGACTAGTGCATCCTCTATAACTCCTTTTGGATAAGTTATTGATTGGTCAGCTAACTGAAGGGTTACAGTAGTAAGGGAAATTTCTCTCAAATCTAAACATTTAAAGATCGATAAGGGCATAAGATTGATACTCACTCCTAAATCACATAAAGCCTTTCTATAAAACTTTTCACCAATGGCACAAGGTATAGTAAAGCTACCAGGATCTTTTAATTTTTCAGGAAGCTTTTTCTAAATAATAACACTACACTCTTCACTGAGTGCAACGGTCTCATGATCTATAAACTTCCTTTTCTTATTTAGTACATCCTTCATAAATTTCATATAAATTGGCATTTGTTCGAAAGCTTCAACAAAAAGAATATTTATAGTTAATTTCCTAAGGATTTCCAAAAATTTTGTAAATTGTTTATCTATATTGTTCTGCTTCAGTCTTTGAGGAAATGGTGGTAATGGTTTTTCTACAGGAACCTGTGTTTGTTTATTTTCCTGTTGATCATTTACTATTTCTTCCTTTTCTTCATCAACTTCAGTTTCTCTTTGGATCCTTGTTTCAACTTCTTTTCCACTTCATAATTGAATAACTTTAATTTGCTCTTTATTTTGATCTTTTGGATTAACTTCCATAGTACTTGGAAGAATTCCAAAAGAAGATCTGTTACTAAGTACAGTAGCAATATGTCCTAATTAATTTTCAATATTTCTAATAGCAGCCCCTTGATTCTGTATCTGATTTTACATATTCAACATCACTTCTTCCATTATCAACTTCTTTTTCTTAACTTGTGGGTTAGGAATAAAGTTAAATCTTGGAGGATAATAAAGTCGAAAATTAGAATTTCCTTGATTGTTTAGATTTCTAGATGGATTCACTGAATTATTATAATTATTCCAACTAAAATTAGGGTGATTTTTCCATCCTGGGTTAAAATAATTAGAATAAGGATTGTTATTTTGATTATTTATAAATTTTAAAGTTTAATAAGATTGTTGAGTATCAATAATATATCTTGGTGAATTTTCTTCTAATACTTGAGGTATTTGAGAATAGTTCACTCCTATTTGATCAATCATTTTAGAAATAACAGCAACTTGAGATGACAAAATAGACATTGCATCTGAATCATGAAGACTGGCTACTCTCTTAGGATTTACCCTTTCAGAGGGCCACTTAAAATTGTTAGTAGTCATTTCTTCAATTAAAGAGTATGCTGCATCAAAAGGTTTTGACATTAACGATCCACTAGCAGCAGTATCTATATTAGATCTTAATGATCCTACCAATCCATTATAAAAGATTTGAATTATTAACCAATCTAGCAAAACATGATGTGGACATTTTCTATGAAGATTCTTAAATCTGTCTGAGGCTTCATATATCGATTCCCCTTCAAACTGACAAAAAGATGTGATATCATTTCTAAACTTAGCAGTTTTTAAAGATGGGAAATATTAAAATTCGAGAGTGGAAAATATTTAGCCAAGAATTTTTGTGATAGTTCTCCACAAATTATAATATATTCAGGTGCTAATGAATTTAACCAAGCCTTAGCTTTATCTCCTAATGAAAAAGGAAAAATTCTAAGCCTAACAACAGCATTAGACACTCCATCATATTTAAAAGTAGCACAAATTTCAAGAAAACTAGATTTCAAGAAAACTAGCAAGTTGTAAGTTAATATCTTCAGTAGGTGATCCTCCAAACTGATTTTTTTGTACCATTTGGATAATATCATGTTTAAACTCAAATGAATTAGCAGCAACATCAGGATTTTGAATAGTTAAATGAAGTTCATCTGCTGTCGGATTTGCATAATCTTTTAAAGGTCTTTGTCGATTTCATTTATTGGATTTTCTATATTATTAGCCATTTCTTTCAAATTCTTAATTTCTCTTTGTTGTTTTTGAATTTTTCAAAGAGTACATTCTAATTCTGAATCGTAAGGTACTAAACCTTCATATCCAATATTTTGCATAAACAATTAAAACAAGCAAGGTAAAATTTTTTTTAGAAGAAATAAACTCTTAAATAAACTTCTCTCTTCTTTTTTTTAAATTTTTTTATATTATATTTTCTTTACGTTTTTATAAATTTGTATATATATTATCTAAATTTCCTAGTTTATCAAAACTATTTAATTTAATTAAATTTAACTGTTACCTTTCCCCGGCAACAGCGCCAAAAACTTGATCCCGAATTTTTGTAAGGATTTATGAAGTTGACACCACTACAATGCCAAAAACTTGATTCTTATATGAAAAGTAAGTTGTGTAATA
>NW_018164772.1:560713-561410 GCF_001263595.1 Phalaenopsis equestris | reverse complement strand
ATATATATATATATATTAAACAATGAACAATGGGATTCTATGCAAGTATGCATATCGTTATCAAGTAATAATGGACTTTCTATTTAAGCCTCAAATATCGATCCTACGGGAAAAGTGTAAGTTAGCAAAGATAAATTTTAATAGGAAATTTATAGAAAATCAAACGAAATCTCTATCACTAAATTCGAATGTTGATATTTTATTCAAAATAAATTACTTAACTATTAGGAAAAACGGAAATGCAACTTTCAAATATTAAATACTAATCTAAGAACTATGTTTAGGTAATGAAGATTTCCCATGTGAAAAAGCATCCTTCTCACTACAATGAAATTCTGGTGAAATGAAATAAGATAAATGTTGTTAATATGGATTGTGTCAAATAGAAACAATTTTAATTTTCTACCTTGATACAGTGCATAGAAAATCATTGGCAAATCTTAGGATTAGTCCTTAAATCTGTGGCTAAGCTAGGAGGATACCGGCTCCCACTTCACTTCACCTGAAGGCTACTTCACCTGAAGGCTAACTCTCACCTGAAGGCTAACTCTCACTTTAGTTTTTAAACACTAAGAACAAATTGGGGATTTTAGTATATCATCCTAAAGATTCTCTAATTTTACACCCAACAAAGAATATTTCCCTATTTATTTACACTTAATTTCATGAACGAATTTCTCCTTCATGAAATCAAATG
>NW_018164772.1:506537-560553 GCF_001263595.1 Phalaenopsis equestris | reverse complement strand
CCATGTCTCAGAGTAGGGGGAAAGATAGAGGGAACTACATAGAATTCATGAGAAAGATACCACAAAATACAAATTTCATATGTAAAATAAAGTTCATACAGCACTAAATGAACAAACAAACTTATCTGGAACTCTTTCTCAAAACAAATCCTTTGTAGCATTTCCTTAGAAATGTGGGAGGAAGAATTCTCTTACTTTTATCCTTCTCCAACACTCTTACGGAAAGTCTCACTCTAAATCTAACCAAAAAAACTCTAAACTATGAAAAAAAATCATTAATTGACTCCAATATGGTAGTGGAATGGAATGATGTGGACCAAAAAATGAACATAAAGGAGCCAATTTCTGATGAAATTCGGCCCCAAATAGAGCCTAAGGTCGGTTCTCCAAGAGGTGCCTCCAAAAACTCTTCAAACAAATGTCCAAATACATCAAACGTTCTGGAAATAAGGCCTGCACTGACTTTGGTGCCGTCGGCGCTGGTCTGGCGTCGTCGGTCCTGAGTAAAAATCTCCAGCGTTAAATTATTCTGCGTCGTCGGCACTGACCTCAGTGCTGGCGGTGCTGAGCATTTCTTCAAAAACTTAATTTTAACTCTAAATTTCATCCTTTTTTACTTTCTTGTTGCTTTAAGCCCTAAAAATCAACAATGTGCAAGAAAACATCAAAATACCTTCTATTAAATTGCAATATCACCAAAAATGAGTATAAAATTTGGGTCTAAAAATGCATATATTTTTGATGTATCACATATTCAACATTACTTCTTTCATCGTCAACTTATTTTCCTTAACTTATGGGTTAGGGTTAGAGTTAAATTCAAGAGGATAATATGATTAATAATTAGGATTTCCTTGGTTGTTTAAATTTTTTGTGGGGTTCACTAAATTGTTATAATTATTCCAACTAAAATTAGGGTGATTTTTCCATCTAGGGTTGTAATAATTAAAATAGGGATTATTAATTTGATTATTTATAACGTTCAAAGTTTTATAAGGTGATTGAGTATCAATTATCTGCCCTAGTAAATTTTTCTCTAATACTGGTGGTATTTGAGAATAGTTCACTCCAATTTGATCAATCTTTTTTGATATAGCAATAATTTGAGATGCTAAAATATACATTGCATCAAATTCATGAATACTAGCTACTCTCTTAGGATTTACCCATTCAGAGGGTCATTTGAAAATTGTTAGTAGTCATTTCTTTTATTAAAGAGTATGCTTCATCATAAGGTTGTGACATTAGTGATCCTCCTGCAGCATCATCTATAATAGATCTAAGTGATCCTACCAATCCACTGTAAAAATTTTAAATTATTAACCAATCTGGTAAAGCATTGTGTGGACAATTTCTAAGGAGATCCTTAAATCTTTACTAGGCTTCATATATCGATTCCCCTTCAAACTGACAAAAAAATGTAATATCATTTCTAAGCTTAGCAGTTTTTTATGGTGGAAAATATTTAGCCAAAACTGTTTGTGATAGTTCTCCCCAATTTTTTATAGATCCAGTGCTGATTAATTTAACCAAGCTTTAGCTTTATCCCTTAATGGAAATGGAAAAAGTCTAAGCCTAATAGCAACATTAGACACTCCATTATATTTAAAAGTAGCACATATTTCACGAAAACTAGCAAGATGTAAGTTAGGATCTTTAATAGGTGTTTCTCCAAACTTATTACTTCTTACCATTTGGATAATAGCAGGTTTAAGCTCAAATGAATTAGCAGCAACATTTTTTCTTATAGATCCAGTGCTGATTAATTTAACCAAGCTTTAGCTTTATCCCTTAATGGAAATGGAAAAAGTCTAAGCCTAATAGCAACATTAGACACTCCATTATATTTAAAAGTAGCACATATTTCAAGAAAATTAGCAAGATGTAAGTTAGGATCTTCAGTAGGTGATCCTCAAACTGATCTCCAAACTTATTATTTTTTACCATTTGGATAATAGTATGTTTAAGCTCAAATTAATTAGTAGCAAAATCAGGATTTTGAATAGTCAAGTGAATAGTTAAGTGAAGTTCATCTGTTGTAGGATTAACATAATCTCTTAAATGTCTATCGATTTTCATATATTATCTAAGTTATTCACCATTTCTTTCAAATTTTTAATTTCTTTTTGTTGTTTTCAAATTTTTCTAATAGTACGTTCTAATTTTGAATCGTAAGGTACTAAAACTTCAGTCCAATAATTCGCATAAATAAATATAATAAGCAAAGAAAAGTTTCCTAAAAATACTCTTAAATATATATAGTTATATATATTTTTTAATTTTTGATTTTATATATTTTTTTGATTTTTATATTTTATCTCTAAATTTCCTAATTTACCAAATCTATTTAATTTACCGTTACCTTCCCCGACAACGGCACCAAAAACTTGACTCCACTTTACGACGGTGCCATAAAATTTATGTGATATTTTATGAGTAAGAACGTTAAGATTTTAATGTTGGGATTATACGCAAGTATATGTATCATTTATCAAGTAATATAAGACTTTCTATTTATGCCTCAATTATCAATCCCATGAGGACGATTTAAATTTGAAATGATAAATTAACTAGAAAATTCACAGAAATAGAATGAAATTACTGTCACTAATTTTACATTTTGAGATACTATAAGAACTAAATTATTAACTACTAACAAAATTTAAATGCAAGGCTTAAAACAGTAACTACTAAAGTATGTTTATGTGATGAAGTTTTTTAATATAGAAAAACATCTTTCCCACTACAATGAGTTTTTGGTAAAATGAGATGAGATAAATGATTTAAATATGTATTGTGTCAAATAGAAGCAATATTAATTTTCTACCCGGATTCAATGTTATACAAAATCATTGGCTAAACTCAGGTTTAGTCCCTAAATCTGTGGTTAGGCTAGGAGAATACTAGCTCTCACTCCAGAGCTCCCACTTCCCTTCCCCTGAAGGCTAACACTCGCTTTAGTTCTTAATCACTAAGACCAAATTGAGGATTTTAGTCTGTTACCCTAAAATCTCTAATTCTACACCCAACAATGTATATTTCCCTATTTATTTGCACTTAATTCTATGAACAAAATACTCCTTCATGGAATTAAATATCATTCTCACTCTATTGTAGAACTCATACTCCATTTCTCAGATCATATTTTTCACAACATATTTTAACAATTCAATTGGTCAAATTGAAACGTAAATTAAGAACGAAGTTAAAAAACCATCACAATTTATTTTATATGTTAACAATAGCACATCCAAATTATCTCTTCATTTCACTATATCTCAGAGTAGGGAGAAAGATAAAGGAAACTACTCAGCCTTCATGAGAAGATACAACAAACAAAAATTTCATATATAAAAGATAGTTCATACAATAATAATAAGCAAACAACACTTATCTGAACCTCTTTCTCAAAGCAAATCCCTTGTAGCCTCTCTTAGGAAATCTTAGGAAATGTAGGAAGAAGAAATCTCTCACTTTTCTCCCTCTCCAACACTCTTAGAAAAGAATTCACACTGAAACTCACCACAAAAACTTAAAACTATAAAGAAAATAAATGACTAATAGACTCTAAGTGTTTGTAGGGAATGTGGAATAGCATGGAAGAGAGTGGAAAGAAGTTGAAGGGTGCGAAGGGGCGTGAAGCAACGTGAGGGGGTGAAGCAACGTGAAGGGGGTCTTTCCTGATCAATTTTTGCTCTAAGTAGAGCCTAATGTCAGTTTTCCAATAGGTGCATCAAAAAACACTTCAAAAGGCGTTCATATTCGTCGAATCTTCTAGAGACAAGGTTTGCACCAACATTGGCGATGTCAGCGCCCATTCTGGCACCGTCGGCGCTAGTGGCCATTTATTTAATCCATGCTCATTGTCAAATGACATTGTCGGCACTTAATCTGGCGCTGTCGGTGCTGAACATTTCTTTTAAAGCTCCGTTTTGACTCCAAATTTTATCCTTTTTGCTTCATTTTTGCTTCAAGTCCTAAAAATTAACAACTTGTAATAAAACATGAAAAATGTCTTCCTTTAAAGTCCAATATTACCAAAAATGAGTATAAAATATGGGTCTAAATATGCATGTATTTTTAGTGTATTATAAAGTTAGTCTTAAGTTGAGCTAACTAAAGTTAGTCTTAAGTTGTGCTAACTAATTCTATAGAATTACAAAATACTATTGAAAGTTTACTGTAATTGATGATTTACTCCTACAGAAATCCTATTGAATATATTTGAATAGGTGACAATTAAGATGTAAATTACCCTTCCTTGCAATGATATACGTTGTTTGTAAGAAAATGAATACTTTAAATTGTAATTGTGGCTAGTGACAAATAGGAGCAATTCTCTACTTTACCCTCTCCATGTTGCATAAAGAAGTTTAGTTAAATTGGTTTTAATTCCTTAAAACATAATTTGAACCCATTACCTAATTTGAACCCATTAATGATTATTTTCTGTCTACTTGCATCTCCCAGTAGTTTACTTTTGCATCATATCCTATTGTTCAAAGAGAATATTCTAATTATTCTTCCATAGCTCTTTCGAGTCATTAGGGATCACAAAATATTTTAACTAATCACTTGGCTAGAATGAAAAGGTAATGAAGCTTTAAAGAGTACTCATCACATTAAAGATTGAAAACCAATTTAAAAGCATTCTACAATTCCTACACAACTAACATAATTATTATAAGAAATGGGTGAAAAAAATGTGCACAAAGCATGTAGGAAAACACCACAAAATATCATTAATACAAAGTTAATCCACTAGTAATTGTGTTTTACAAAATTATAGTAAAATAAATGCACAATATTTAGCTTAATTTTATTTACAATGATCTGAAAATGCTCTCCTACGATATCTTAGAACTTTACTGCTGTGTTGAATAATCTCCTCACAATAAATCTCTCAGATTTCACAAAAATCTCTAAGTAAAAGCCCTAATTCTCTCCTACAGCAAACCCTACCGTTCTTCTATTCTTCTTCACAAAGCCCCTCTCTAAATATTCATAAAGAACTGCTATTAACCTTAACAAATAACTCCCTATGTCATGAGGAGAAACAACTAAAAAATTTCCTAGCAGTTGCTGGTGCCTAGGCTAGCCTCTCAATCTGCTCTACTATTTACCGAGGCCTAGGCACCCAAGTACCCTTGGTAAGTACGCCTTGGCACACAATGGCTCGTGCCTAGGTGCCAGTCCCTTGGATCTCCAATTGCTCCATATCATCTGTGTTTCACTCCATTTCTTCTCCACTTCATTCTACTTCTACTACCTATTGTATCTACAAGAAAAAATATGATAAAACCCTTCTTCAAAAGGCAATTTTGTTCATAGTGCAAAATATAAATGAAATTAAGCATGTTTTTCTACACATCATATGGCTACTACTAATTCAGGCATTGAGAAATTTACTGGTGTAAAACACCACATCTCTCGATGCATGTGCAGCTGCTCATAATATCATGGCAGTCACTATTTAGAGCCTTATTTTGACTATGATGACCACGACCATTGCCCTGACCCTCTTGTAGCTGATGATTGTTGTTACAGTGTTGATGACTGGAGGGATTATGTTTATCCCTCAACTTTCATCTTTCCTCCGTGAAGGATTCTTCACCAGCAATATGGTTGTTGCCATTTCTAATATCTCAGAAACAGACTTTGGTTCGAACATATTTAAATTGTACTTGAAACACTCATCTCTAACCCCTTGTGACAGACCAGTCTTGATTATTAATGGTTGAAATTCTTATACTTTAAAAGTTTCCTTCTTAAAATAAGAGATGAATGATCATAGACTCTCGTTCCTCCCTTACTTTACCTATAGCAGAGCATGTGTTTTCTTTCTCAAATTCTGTATGTTGGCAAATTGTAACATGAAGAGCTTCCTGAGCTTAGCAAAAGTCAGAATGATTCTGACTGACAAAGCATGGAACTAGTAGAGAGCTGACTCCTTGATTGTTGTCAAGAAGTGGCGACACTTTATGGCATCATTGATATGCTACGTGGGGAATCCTCAACTTTGCCGGTAATTTAGACTCCAAAATCTACCGAGTGCAGCCGTTTTTAGGGGTTGTCAGAACTGGAAGTTTGACACTTTTTGCCCGAGGTCTGACCAATGATGTGGAATCAATGATGGCTAGACGCTGGGAGTCTCCTTCTCCTTCGATTGCTTTATTAGTAACTCATCTGACTAACGTGAGCAGATACTCCAGGGAACACTTTTGGGGTGAGATCTAGAGAACCTACTTCAAAAAATGAGGGATGATCATTCTCTTGTAAGATTGTTTGTCGAATGATTTTGAATTGACCCATCATCTTATCTCTTAATTCTGGAACTTGTCGTTGGATTTCTCGGCCAACCGATTCCTTATTAAACTCCATCTGTGTTGTGTTCCGCTGCTATGTTTCTCCTTCATAATTTGCTTTATTTCTCTTATGTGGCATGTCCACACCCACCTTTTAGGATGTTGAATCCAAGATTTTCTTCTTCTGAAACATGCCCGGAGAGTTAGAGCTTGTAAGGATAAAAATGAGAGAGGTAGAGAGGAGCCGAGAGAGAATTGTCAGGTGTCAGAAACCCCAAGTGTGAGGATCTATCAGTAACAAAACCCAAAAATATGTGTCTTTTTTTTATTTCATGACCTCCTTCTTATAAGGGTATACAAGTATATGTAAGGAAAGAGCGTTTTCCATAAATTTCTTAAATAATTAATTTAAATTTACATGGTAACGAGTAGTAAAAGGTGGCCTTTGGTTGATTGCCTAAAGTCTTGAGGCCAGTTGGCTATGTTAGTTGTCCGCCGTGTATGCTTGTCGGTCGGATGTGACAGTCGGTCATATCTTCTTCCTAGAGATTTCTGGTTGTTTGATTAGGATGTGTGGACCATCGCTAGTGGTCTTATGATTGGAAAATCCTTTGGTCGTAGATTCTGCTAGACAAAATTTTCGTTGTCGGCTCATTATGTCACTCGATCATTTTATAAAGTAGATCAACTATTTGCTGTTGGTTCTCTACTTTGTTGTCCGATTACTTACTTGTGCGACTCTGTTGTTGACCTTCATATTTCCTTCAGATGCATGCTGGCATATTTGTAGTACACACAATGTAATTCTTAACTTTTCAAAGGATTACTTCGGTATGTTGTTCCACTTTTTAAAATAGAAAGCTTTCAGGGAGTTCGATTGCTTGAGTTGTTAGTCCATTGGGAAATGTTTAGGTGGTTGTAAGAAATAGGTTTCATCGTTCCAATTTTCACATGAATATGAGAGGAGTCAAACGTTTGACTCATATTTGGATACCAAAGGCAATTTGATAAGAATTGGTCATCGTTTTTTAAATAAGAATATGGCAGCCATATTTCTCCAAATATCACTATTACAAGACATTGCTCTAAATATCTTCATAAAGACAATTTCTTTATCAAAATCATTGAATTTATGAATGCCTTGGAAATAAAATGCAAATTTCAGTTTCGCCACAATATATATATATATATATATATATATATATATATATATCTATATATATCTATATATTGTTGCTAGTACAATTTTTTGTTAGGATTGGCAAGGAGAGGGCAAATTATTTATTTATTATTGTTTTTTTATTTACTGTATTAACTTCAAACTAAACAAAATGGTTTCCATGCCATGATAAAAATTATATCAGGGCATGTTAAGATTTAGAGCTTAACATAAATTTCACCTAGGAAATTTTTTTGTATCAACCTCAAAACACATGTTGAATATGCACTTAAATGTAATTGATTAAATTATGTTTAAATTTTATTGTTCTTAGAAACAAAATAAGAAAAAAATTATACTAAACACTTGGGGTAAATAATTATTATAATTTTATTTATAAAACAATGATGTAAATAAATGGCAGAAAAAATAAAATAAAAACATTTGTAAAAATTCTAATAAAATTGAAAACGGTGTAAGCACAAAGCATGTTTATGTTGAACAAAAAAAAATAATGCAATGCTTAAAAGTTACCTTTGAAATTCTTTTGCATTATTAAACAATACTTAAGCCCAATTAAAAAAAATATCAATTTCTAAATAATGCGTAATAATTTCAACATTTATTGGCATTAAATACACTACTATTTTGGAAATTTAAACAGTCCCCACCCCTGCCAAAAAAAAGAAAAAAAATTCTAAATCCTAAAAATCATAAGCATCGGATCCAAAATTCTAAATCAATAATCATTATACTAAAAAAGCTTAATCGAAACTCGTAATATTTTCTGCCCGAACGGGAACGGTTATGAACTCGCGGTGCAGAAGCGTTAAAGCTTTGAATGCTGGCTGTCCCCACAGGGCCCCCTTGCCCTATAAGTAATAACAATTAAATACAGATGGTCAATGCTTTTGAATTATGAACCGCGGAAGCCATGGAATCAGGATCTGACAGCGATGAATCCTTTTTCACCATAACCAGGAGCAAAATCAGGCGAAATTTTGACCTCCCATTTTAGTTCCGGCCTATAAAATTGGGCGTCCTCTCTTCTTGCATCCCTCACTCGTTTCCTATCTTCAGCATCCTCCCCCTTCTCCCTAATCACAGTTCGCCTGCCGCAATGGAGAATGGTGACGGCCGGGAGACTCACCCCGGCGAGGATCGCGGGATTGAGATGTCGGATCAGAGCCAGATGACCCATCGAAGAGGGAAGAAAGAAGAGAACAGCGCGTTTGAGACTGCAAAATCTGCAGCCGCAAATCAGGAGGAGGATGATATGATGTCTATCGAAAAGGTGTTTGAAGGGAAGAGGGTTCCACCATGGAGAGAGCAGCTTACGTTTCGTGCGATGGTTGTGAGCTTCCTCCTCTCCATCATGTTCAGTATCATTGTGATGAAGCTCAATCTCACCACCGGTATCATCCCTTCCCTTAACGTCTCCGCTGGCCTCCTCGGATTCTTCTTCGTCAAGACGTGGACGAAGGTCCTTGAGAAATCCGGTCTCCTTCAGCATGCTTTCACCCGACAGGAGAATACTGTGATCCAGACATGCGTCGTTGCCGCTTATGGAATTGCATTCAGCGGTAATTGTTTAAGCCCTTTTCTTCCTCTTATCGTTAATCGTTGCTGTTACAAACGATTAAAAATTATTTTCTCGGTATTTCGCTATCAAATCTTTGTTTGATACAAGTTTTTGGAAGATGGAAATTAGTGGTTGAATCGGATTGAAAAAGTAACCGATTCGATTTGAGATGAAAATTGAGCTATTCAGTATCATGCTGGATACACATGCTTTTAGAAAATTCTTTTTTTAACTTTATGATCTTCTGATTAGTTGCTCATCATTTAGATAAATCTTTTCTAGGATTTTTTTATAAAAGATTCCAATCGTTTATGGGAAATGCGTGAGCGTTTTCTAATTAGTTGTATGAATTTCCCAATGTGATGGGTGCAATTCTCTCCCAAAATTTTGTTAGGAATAGTAAATCCCAAATTGAATGATTTTTTATAAATTGCAGTTATCATAATGTAAAATTAAGAATGTTAAAATCAAACATAAAGAACTTTAACTTTCTCGATTTTGTAGCAGGATTTGTTTTGATTGTTTAATTAATAGGATGATTTTTTATTTTTTTGTAAAACTTTTCTTTTCATGACGGGCGATAAATTATAATGAATTTTTCTGGGATTTAACCCATAACGCTAGAGAAAGAACAAACTCCTGGGCCATATGTACTTTTAAAATTTTTTAAAACTATAATATTTTAGTTGTAAAATTTTGATTTTTTGCATTTATCTTCCCAAATTTCTTATAATTTTTTTTATTAAGATTAAAAATCATGTGCATATATATATTTTCAAAATTCATATAAATGTCTTACATTAATACTTTTTCTATATATTTTTAAAATACATTTATAAATATTTATATTTAGTGATTTTGACGTTCAAATTTCGCTTCTCACCATTTTCAGATCATCCTTATAGATAATGCAAATTGCATTTGCAACAATATTTTTCCTTTTTTTTTGTTAACTTGGTAGGCGTGCAATGCTTTGTGGTCAATTTAAGCCGTTAGTCTCTCACTGGGTTCCCACCTTGACGGCAGTGCTGCAGTAGTAGTAATTAGCTGGCTAGTAAAATATTCGGACTTGAATTCAAATTTTGTTGCTCGGCCTGCAGTCGGCCGATTGATTGGCAAATTAAGGAAAAGACACCTCATCTACTCCTTCTGACTTGGTGTTGTGGCTTTAGATATTTATTGAAATGAACCATTACACGGCATTAAACAGGTGCAGATTATGTTTGAATTTTGCTTATATCCGCTCTAGTTGCCCTAAATGAGGAGTTGGATGAGATGTAGTTTTCTAATGAATCACTGTCGTTGCGTTAATTTAATGGAATACATTAATATCTCCTTTTGATTAATTTTATTGATAAAACATAATACTTTGGTCTGATAATTTTATAGCTCCATGGCACTACGAATGTCTAAATAGACTTTACCATTGATACAATAATAATGCGATTATACTATAGAAAGTTTCCCATTAGTAAATTGTTAAAAACTTTGTAATTAAGGATATTGAGTTAGCATTTTATAGTTTTGGATATTAAAAATAAATTAAAGAATCCACTTTGATACTTCTTCAATAGCTGATATTTTCTAAACGGATGTATCGATATTAAGACAAGATACTCTACGACACTGGGTTATGCCGCACGTGGCTATTCTCCTTGAAATTTTAGAAAAAATTGAGGTTTGTCCAATTAAAACATTTTTCAAAAGAACAGTAATATGCCTGTATTTTTCTTCTTTTCTTTGCATCTAATTTTGATTGATGTGATATGATAATTTGGAATATATTAGTTTCCTTATAAAAATATTTCTATTTGTATTAAATAGAAAACAAATAGTGGTGCATCTGATGTTCAAAAGAGATGTTAAGAGATTTGAATCGCCAGACAATTTAAGAGTTTCTGTTCTGTTTTTGTGTTGATAATTTAGGAGTACTTCCGAACTATCTTAATCATCATGTTAAACTGATAATTTGGGGTGCCCATTTGACATCCATGTGAAATTGATGGTACACACAATGATTTTGTTTGTAGTCATTACATATACCATTATGTGTATGTAAAGGCTAAGGCCAATTTTTTACATTGATCAGCTGTTTTTAAGTTCTTTTCTTGCACATGGAGACAGGTGGTTTTGGAAGTTATCTTTTTGCAATGAGTTCAAGGACGGCAAAACAATCAAGCGAAGAAAACAGTTCGCAGGACACCAAGGATCCGCAGTTAGGATGGATGATTGGATTTCTCTTTCTTGTCAGCTTTATTGGACTCTTTTCTCTTGTTCCCCTTAGAAAGGTTCTACTCATCCTTTCATTTACATATTGATTGTGTGTGAGAGAGAGGGAGTGGGGGAGAGGGAGGGAGTGACAGGGAGAGGGAGGTAGAGGATGGATGGTGTAATAGATTTCTGATATATATTGCTACTGTAATTTAAGTATCTTAAAATTTTCAGGTCATGATCATAGACTACAAATTGAGCTATCCAAGTGGCACTGCAACTGCTCACCTTATCAATGGTTTCCACACTCCCCAAGGAGCTAAGTTAGCGAAGTAACTTCAGAAACTCAAATCAACCTGCTATTTTAAAAAGATAAAAGGGATACAAATAAAACGAAATTCCTCTGTTATTGTTGTAGGAAACAAGTGAAGACACTGGGCAAATTCTTTGTGGGGAGTTTCTTATGGGGGTTCTTCCAGTGGTTTTACACCGCTGGTGATAACTGCGGGTTTGTCAGCTTCCCAACATTAGGCCTTGAAGCTTATAAGAACAGGTAATATAACTTATCCATCTATCTCATTTTTTAAATTCACTTTCTCAAATGATTGATTTCATCTTTTTCAACAGGTTCTATTTTGACTTTTCTGCAACTTATGTTGGTGTCGGAATGATTTGCCCTTATCTTGTCAATATATCTGTCCTTTTGGGAGGTATTCTCTCATGGGGTATCATGTGGCCACTTATTGGAAATAGAAAGGGCAGTTGGTATTCAGCAGCTCTCCCACCCTCCAACCTTCATGGTCTGCAGGGCTACAGGGTATTTCTTAATGTCTTTTTTTGCTACTCTACATAAAATATGCTTAAAAATTTTAAATTTAACCATCTAAACATATCTGTGGGGTCCTTCAAGGTATTTATATCAATTGCAATGATTCTTGGCGACGGTCTCTACAATTTTGTCAAGGTTTTAACCAAGACAATACCTGCTATTATTTCTCATGCACAGAGCAAGAATATGGCCAGCACGCTGCCTTACACTGAAAATGATAATGCTGCTACCGATAGTATGATATCCTATGATGATCAACGGCGTGTTGAGCTTTTCCTTAAGGATCAAATACCTAAAAAGGTTGCCTTTGTTGGTTATCTTCTAGTTGCTGCTATCTCCATTGCCACAGTACCTCATATATTCCCTCAGCTCAAATGGTACCATATCTTGGTCACATATACATTTGCCCCGGTGCTTGCCTTCTGCAATGCTTATGGCTGTGGCCTCACAGATTGGTCCCTAGCATCTACCTATGGAAAGCTGGCCATCTTCATCTTTGGTGCTTGGGTTGGCTCTGCCCATGGAGGAGTGCTTGCAGGTCTTGCAGCATGTGGTGTCATGATGAACATTGTGTCCACTGCTTCTGATCTGATGCAGGACTTTAAGACTGGTTATCTCACTCTTGCCTCCCCAAGGTCCATGTTTATCAGCCAGGTTATTGGAACTGCTATGGGCTGTGTTATTGGACCTTGTGTCTTTTGGCTTTTTTACAAGGCCTTCAAAGATCTTGGCGTGCCAGGATCTGAATACCCAGCACCTTATGCACTGGTTTACCGTAACATGGCAATACTTGGTGTTGATGGCTTCTCATCACTGCCAAAGCATTGCCTCACCCTCTGTTATATCTTCTTTGCCGGTGCTATCCTCATCAACCTCTTAAGAGATGTAGTTGGGAAGAAGTGGGCAAAATACATTCCATTACCTATGGCTATGGCTATACCATTTTATCTTGGACCATATTTTGCCATTGATATGTGCATGGGAAGCCTTATACTGTTCATCTGGGAAAGATTAGACAAGCCGAAAGCTGATAAGTTTGCCTCGGCTGTGGCATCTGGTCTGATTTGTGGAGATGGAATATGGACTTTGCCACAATCTATTCTTGCACTGGCTAAGGTGCAGCCGCCCATATGCATGAAGTTCTTATCAAGGACAACAAATGACAAGGTCGATGCCTTCATTGAGACATTGTCTTAGTTTTTGTTCTTTGACCTCGCAAGTTCATAAACTGAGAGTAGAAGAAATCTTTGTTTATGGTAAGGCTTTCATGTGAAAGGATATTCTCTGCGCTATGCCCTATTAGCTCATTTTCATTAAAAGGCCTCTTATTGTGTGGATGTCTAACTGTCCTTGAGGGTTTAGTTGTAAATGCTATTTCTGATAAAGTGCATGATAATACTGTTCCTTGTAAAGTGGAAGGTTGACTCCAGTTGAAGTGTCTTTTTAGTAATTAAATGCATGGTTTATGTATTATTATTGCATTCTGTGTATGGTAATTCGGCATGTTTAAGAAAAAAATAATAATCTGAATGTTTCATTTTTAAACTGATTGTTGTAATTGTCGAACTTATCATGACTCCTCGTTTGTCAGTATCCTAAGAGGGCAGTATGAACTGGTGAAATAAGAATTTTGTTAGGCCAACAAACCAAAACAAATGACTCGTCTTTTGGCAGCATTCTAAAGTGGCAGTATGAACTGAAATAATAACAATTCTGTTAGGCCAACAAATCAAAACTCATTTCTTAATTCTAAGTTTGAATTCGTAGATTTATTTTAATTATTTTAATCTCTGTGTTAACTATTTACATATATATCAATGCATTTTCAAGTTTATTAATCTACATCGTCCAACATTTAATCTTGTTTGAGCATGCGCCATTACCTGATTTTATATATTTTGCTGTGTTTTTTCATGATGATAAACTGCTGTGTCAGCAATTCTTTATAAGTTTAACCACACATATGATGCATTTAACATAAACTAATTTAATTGTAATTTTATAAATGTAATTCTTAAGCCTATAGTGTTCGATATGATTCATTTGATAATTTTTAGCCACTCTTCTTATTATAATCAATAAATTTAACTCAAAAAGTTATGGACTCAATATTACCTTTATCCTTTTGATTGCTGATTCAAGACATATTAAACATATTATAAGTATATTATACGTAGTCATTGTTTCATCTTGCAACGTTGTTAATATTGTTTAGCTTAAGGGCACATCAAGAGGTTAGTGTATGTATCTGATTTTTGAATCAAGGATCGGAGGACCAATCAAATCATTGTGTCAGGTGGCTGTCTAAAAGGGCTCTCAAATGTTGTCTTACATCCCGCACAGCATGTAGTTCTTCTGTGAAAAATCACAGCCACTACTGTGGCATTAATGTTTAGCTATACTTTTATTTATTTCCAAACAGCAAAATTTATCTATTAAGCATAATAAATCTCATTGTAACCTGTGTACCTACACAAAAAGTAACAAGCTTTTGTTAATAAAATGAAGTAATCCTTCATATTAACCATTTGAATTTGTACACACAAACGACTGGAGTCCTTCACCAGCCTCCTCTATTCATGTTTTTTGCTTTTAATTTTCATTTATCGATGCTTCTCAAAATTATGTTGGTTATACCCTATGCAACTCAAATCTGAAACGACAAATTCATCTGGTTTAGGGTTATTGGTGAAAACATTATTCTATTAAACTATTAAGCTTCACTAAATGGATATAATTAATTAGCATTAGAATTAGCGTCCCAAAGTTTCAAACATGTTGTTTTGCGTCTGTTTGTGGCAAAATTTTGTCGGATAAATGATGCGCGCTGATTGTTGAGGCAACCACAGCAATAATTAATTCAGAAAAGTTAATATTTCCTAAAATCTTTATAACTGTCACTCCTTGTTATTTAAGGTGTTATTTATCGATTTCAAATATTTGCTAGGATGCTAACGGAAGAATATGTATCGCACAAGTAATATAGGGTTTTATTGGAATCCTAAGTATTGATCTCATAGGGAAGTTTGAAATTCTTATAATATTAACTCAAAGAAACTCTAATTAAACTGCAGAAAACATAACTAGGAATGCAGGTCAAAAATTGTGTTTTTAGACTAAATAAATTATATATACTACTCTTATCTCTAAACTCAAAATAGATTTTAAGTTAACTAAAACTAAGTTTTCTGAAACATTGTTCAAATTTTAGAAAGTATACTTCCCATTACAATGAGATTATAATCAGTGAATAATTCAAATTGTTATCAATTATATTGTGTTAAATAAGAGCATACATATTCTTTACCCTCTTACAAGTGTATAAGGTGGCTAATCCAGAGTAAAGTTCCTAAATCCCCGGTTAGGCTGCGAAAATACTAGCTCTCACTCTAGAGTTCCCACTATCCCTCAGCCTGGAGGCTAACATCTAGCCTTAAGTTCTCAACTTCTAGAACAAATTGGAGGTTCAGCTTGTCACTCTACAATCACAAATTTACACACATCAAAATTTATTTCCTTATTTATTTGTACTTAACCACATGAATAAATTCTCATCCATGAGATCAAATGTGATTCTTACTTGGTTGAGGAAAGCATAGCCTTTTCGGATCATTATGTTTTACAAGAAATTTTAACTTAATAATTGGTCATATTGATTAAGTAAATGAAGTTTGAAGTTTGAATCATCACAGTTATGAAATTAAAACACTTCTAAACAATTTCAATTCTTCGCATGATTATTTCTCATTGCAGAGAAAAGACAAAGCAAATCACTCAGATTTTATGAGAAAGATACAACAAAACATGGATTTATATATAAAAACAAGTTTACACAACAAGAACAGGTAAAACAAGTAAAGTACAAACTACTTATCTCAATCTCCTCCCCAATCAAATCCTTTAAAGTTCCTTTCTCACTTTATCTCTTTACAATATCACTCAATTCTCTCTTAAAAATGTAATCTCACTTTATCTCTTTACAATATCACTCAATTCCCTCTTAAAAATGTAATGAAGAAGAAATCACTCACTTCCCCTCTCCTCTTACAACTCTAAGAGACAATCTTCTCTTTCACTCTTCTTCACTTACTCTCCTCTTGTCCTCCTTTGTGCCACCCCATTTCTGTAATAAAATCACTATTATATAGCATAGGGTTGAATTTCCAAGAATCACCTTTAGTACCTTTTCAAAATTTGTTCAAATTCAATAAATTTGGGGGAGAAACCATTTCTGGGGCCTATGCACCTAACCGTGGGGCCTAGACGCCATTGTTTCTGTATATTGGCTCTTAGGCGTCAGGGTGTGAGGTCAACTTCTATAATGGGCCTCTTTTTTACTCCAAATTTTTCCATTTTTGCTTGTTTTAGCTCCAATTTGCCCAACTTATTGTGCCTGTAGAAAAGACATAGAAATATCTTCAATTAATGTGCAATATCACTAAAAATAGGCATTAAATGTGTATATAAAAGTTGCATATTTTTAGACATGTCAAAATCCTCCAAACTTAACTATTACTTGTCCCAAGTGACTTCACTATAAATTATATATATAAAGTACATATATATTTATTAACTTATGACAATTTGTTTCATTTATGTGATTTAAAATTTTTGTTTTAGAATTGTAATAGTCCAACTTAGAAAAAATTTTTAGTAAAATAGATGATATCTAAGGTATTAGAACACTTAATATTAAATTTAGGAATACTAATTTTCTATTTAATTCAGAGATGATCGAAATTTCTTCAAACTTTAGATTTTTGGAAAAATATTAATTTCAAAATTTATGAATTCAATATTGAAAATAATTTTCACTAATACATTTAGACCTTAAACATAAGATTGATCTTAAGTTTCGTTCTTTAGAAAACTTTAAGTGAAATCGATTTTTAATTAGGTCCTATTCTCAAGCTTCTCCTCCCTTTCTCATACTTTACTTTTTCCTTTCTTTTTTATTATTTTTTCTTTTCTTTTTCTTTCAGGAATTTTTAATTCCTATTCTCTTAAGTGAGAATTATTATATCTAGATAGACCTTTAATTATTTTAAATTTCACTATCTTTTTTCTAAAGCTAAAAACTTATTTTCTATCCTTAACTTAGCTCGTATTACATTTTGAAAAAGAATTTTCATAGAATTTAAATCCTTTAAAAAGTATTATTCTTAAAATCCTTAATTTTTCAAAAATTTAATTTTTCCTAAAATAGATAGTAAAATCATTTCTCTAATATTCTCTACTAATTATCTTAACTTTAGTTTCATCCTTTCACTAACTTTTCTTCTAAATTTTCTATATCATTCCGAAAAATCAAAAGTTTTAGAATCATAAAGATAACACCACATACCATAGGTTGTTTTAAAATAATGCCATTGAGGAAAATTAAAGCTCAATTTTCAAAAGTTTTTTCCCTCCCCAAAATTAAATTTTTAACAAGATAAAACATTCAGTAAAGAAATGTAGGTAGGAAGAAAATAACAAATCTAAATTATAAAATTGACCTTCTATATAGGGTTTTAACATGAAAATATGCAGTTACAATTTGAAATGGCAGGTGTATAGCAGTTAGTAAAGCTTCATTAAACATGATATATCAGAAACATTTGCTAAGTATATGACTACTCTAAACATAAGCATAAATTTAAAAATAGACAGTAGTGCAGTAAAAACAAACAATAAACAATCCACCAACACAAATAACAAATCATAACAACAAGTTCAGTACAATATTCTAATATAGACACATAATCCATTGAAATACAACTACAAAAGACACATAAGTAAACTACATCCAACAAAAATAAAGATATAACTACTCATCCTCCTCCTCATCCTCAACATCATCATCCTCATTCATATGGGTCTGGGGTTCATAATTCAAATATGGAGGACTAGATGAAATAGAACATCCTGATTTCTATGAAGAAAACTCACTAGAGGGGTATTGAAACTCATATCATAATCATGTTTGAGTTTCAAGTATCCCTGAACATGATCAATCTTATCATCAATATCAGTCACTTTACCTTGCAGATATGCAATATCATGCAACTGTGCCTAATAATCACCATGAAGTTCATCCAGAATGGCTGAAAGGTGAGCAGTAGTACCTGAGGTAGATGGTCTTGAAATGGAGGTAGAAGGAATATTTGAATTTCCACCTCTGGACCTCAATCTAGCATGCAACTCTTATACATGCACATTGGTCCTGCTAATGGGTTTAATAGGCTGTAATAGCTCTTCCCATCTCTCATATCCTGTTCCTGATTGCTGACAAAAAGTAAAAATCAAAGCAGGGTATCCTAAACCTCTAGTGGTTCCATCTTTAGAAGAAATGAGGATATTCTAATAAATCAGAGAGCCAATATTTATAGATTTCATTTGTTGACTGCAAAAGTTCAAGACTACTCTCTCCTTAATAACCTCACTAAGATGATTAGAAGGAAGAAGTCATATGGAAATGAAATAGTGTCATGTCTTGGAGGGTGCATGTAACATTGAGCAGGGAAGTTTACCTTGTGGTCATTCTATCTTTCCAAACTCCACTTTTGTCAGTCAAAAATGAAATAACCTCATTTAACCATGACTCAATAGGAAAAAATGAAAAGGAATCGTAGTTAGGTATATCCAACAACTGGTAAAGAGCATTGATCCGCGCTGTTGTAAACTCTACACATCTTTCTCAAACAAATATCTGGTCATCAGAGGCTTCTTGGAGGTTGGCAGAAAATTCCCGTACAACCGAGATAACAACTACAGCGGTGAATTAACAAAAGCTTTCCTAATGTCAGTCCATATTCAAACTTTTAATAGCTCCTCCGGGATTGAAGAAAGCCTGCCCTTGAATCAACTTTTTAGAAGTCAGTTGATCATTATATCTATACTGAGCTTTTATATTGATGAATTTCTTAGAATCGAAGAATTTGCTTCCTTTCCCTCTCTTCGTCTTAGGAGCCATGATATTTCTAAAAATTTACAATAATTCCACATAAATTCCAAATATAAGTTTTATGAACTCCTAAAATTCAAAATAAAAGCTAAGAAACTTCACACCATGGATTCTTCACTATTTTCATCCAAATTTTTGAATATTTGATATCTCCATAGTGTAGAATAAATTCATGATGAAAATTAAAAATTTCTAAGCCAAAGTAAAGGTATTTCCAAGAGAAGAGAAATCTAATGTTTTTAATCTGCAAATTTGCCTCAAAATCAAATGAAGTGCCCTAGGGTGATGGCTCGGTGGGTTTCACGAAGAAGAGGATGAACTAGGCGTATAAATGGTGAAATAGGCTAATTTCAAGATTTTAGATCATGAAATTGGCGGTTCACATGAAATTGGCAGTTCAGCCGAACCGACATTTAGGCACCAGTTTCCCTTGTGATTGGGGCCTAGGCACCAGATTTCGGTGCCTAGGTGCCGGAGTTCGGAGTCTAGGTGGCAGATTTCAATGCCTAAGCGCCAGTTTAAAAAAAAAATGTTTTTTATTTTCATATAAAGCTCAGAACACCAAGGCTCTTCGAAATCTAATTAGCCCAATTCAACTTGATTTTCATAATTAAATATTTTCCAACTTCCAAATTTCACAAACAACAAATAACTCATATATATATCAAATTCAAGTTATATATATATATATATATATATAAATCTGAACAATTAAACAAATGAACTCATCGATAATTAGACACTTAATACAACGCCATTGTCACACCAACAAACATACTGGCGCTGCAAACTAATAAGAAAATACTATTAGTCAAACACATATACTCGACGACATTTAATAATAAAATTTCAACACAACACAGAAAATCTCTTATAAATCTGAATTCGGTACTTCTAAGCTACTACATGCTTTCATCCACAACACTGACCTCCTCTCTAAATTCACCCATCGACTTGTGGTGCACATACAAGTTATAGAACAGACAGTTAGGAAATTTTTTTGTTGAATCATACTCGATCCAATTATTTTTCTTAAACATCCGTACCTTTGTTTCTTCAATAAGTGCAGTATGATCTAATTGTTGTTTGATCTGCCAATCCAGATGGTCAAACTAATTAGAGATGGGGCTGATGATGTTCATAATAATAGCCATCTCCTTTTTCAACTTCTTCATCTTCTTTAAGATAATAACAAGTTTATTAGGCAATTGGGGTTGTGAAAATGAAACAGAATTTTGAGAAGACTGGTCCATAGAAGCATTTCTACCATGCACCGCTATAAGATCCATGCTGTCAGAACTCATAATAGACTGGTCCATGGGCTTCCAAAGAAGAAGCAACTTTTTACAATTTTTGTAAGGAACTTGAGCTTTGCTACACAGTAAAAACATGGTAGATGGATGCCTCAGTCCAGTAGTAGATCCATTTAGAGCTAAGCCAAGAATGGATCTAAAGATTATTGTCCCCACATCAATTGGTCTCCCTGTTTGAATACAATAATTAAGGATAACACTCTCCTTTATCACTTTCCTGAGTTTCCTAGGAGGAAGTAACTTGGCTAAAATGAAAAAATGCCAATGCTTCGAGGATGGATTTAGCAACAAAGTAGGAATACTAACCTTGAATTCATTTCTCATTTCCTAGGTTTCCTCTTCATTCGTTAGGAATCTAAATACTTCATTAAGATGTTTCTAGTAGGAGCAAATTTGGCATAATGACAAATTCGAATATTCTCTATCAAGAACAATTCATTAATTCTTGAAGGAGTGAAATGTACTAACCTGCCTCGAACAAAGATAAATTTGTGGTTAATCCCATGGAGATTAGCATAAAATTCCTTCATGATAAAGAAAACAACGACAGCAGTAGTGTAACAAAATACTTCCCAACTCCTCTACACAATTATCTCCTCCATAAGACCACCAGAAGTAATGAAACCTCTTTCCTTAATCAATCTCTTTTTCACAAGAGATTTATCATATAACTTTTGTGCAACCTCGCTAATAAACTTCTTTCATTCAAAGATCCCAAGAATTATGCTTACTTTGGTGCTACAAGCCATGAGATTAAGATATGGTGGATCCTCTCCCTCTCAAATTATTACAAATGACCCTAAATGACAGGTTTTACGAATTAAATAGAAAACATTTGTGCAAAAATTGTCAAATGGAAGTTATAAGGAAGTTTCAAACATTGGCATCTAGGCGCCAAATCTAGGTGCTTAAGTGTCAAGCTCACTATAATATGGCACTTAGGCGCCAGTTTTAGGCACCTGGACACTAGTGCACAAATTTGCACCGCTTTGCTTAAGGTCCAAGTCCTTTGAATCATTAATTATAGTGTTTTATACATATTACAAATTTGCACCGCTTTGCTTAAGGTCCAAGTAACACTCATAACCTCCTTTGAATCATTAATTATAGTGTTTTATACATATTCTTAACATGTAGGTCTCCATAGTACATAGAATTCGCTCAAAACACCTAACTTAAACAAAAACAAACCTAAATCAACTACACAGATAACTATGGGTTACCTCCCACAAAGCGCTTAGTTTAACATCGTCAACCCAATGCATCCATCCTTTATTATGGTTAACCAAAGATTAAGACTTCATTAAAGATAGGTTTGTGTCCAACAAAGTAGGGTTTCAATATATGTCCATTCACTTTAAATTATTTTTTTGTTTTTGGATTTTTAATATCCACAACACAATATGGGTAGACTTTCATCACAATAAATGACTCCATTCAGCTGGACTTCAGTTTTCTGGGAAATAATTTCAATCTTTTATTATATAATAAAACTTCTTAGTCAAGTTCAAAATTTTGTTTAATATCTTCCCATCAGGCCAATTTTTAATATTTTTCTTTATGAATCTTAACCTTTTCTTAAGATTAATTTATAATCACCTCGAGCTCATTTAATTGCAATAATCATTTATCACTAACATCTTTCAAATTAAAATTAAATTCCTTAATAGCCAAATAAGCTTTATGCTCCAGCTCCACTGGTAAGTGACAAGTCTTTCCAAAAATTAGTCTATATGAAGACATTCCTATAAGAATTTTTTATGCAGTCCTATAGGCCCATAATGCAGTATCCAATCTAGTTGATCAGTCCATTCTATTAGGATTTACGATCTTTTCCAAGATTCTTTTAATTTCATGGTTAGATAATTATGCTAGACCACTGGTCTGAAAATGATAAGCTATGACAATCCGATGTTTAATACCCTATTTTTCAACTAATGTTTTGATTATCTTATTCCTAAAATGACTTCCCCTATCCGTAATGATCACTCTAAGCCTTCCAAATCTGGTAAAAATATTTCTCTTTAAGAATTTTGAAACAATCTGACCATCACAATAGGGTAAAGCAACAACTTCAATCCATTTTGAAACATAATCCACAGCGATTAAAATATACAAGTTTCTAAAAGATGGTATAAATAGTCCAATAAATTCCAAACCCCATACATAGAAAAGTTCAACTTCCAATGTAAGGTTTAGGGGCATTTCATTCCTTCTCAAAATATTATATACACGCTGACATCGATTACATGTTCTTACATAAGTATTAATATCCCTAAATAGAGTAGGCCAATAAAATCCAGATTGTAAAATCTTTATAGACCTCACTTTTGTGAGGATCCAAAAATGACACCCACAGATAAGATATATCTTGAATCACTCATACTGACTCATGATCTTCAAAAAGACTTGAAAATGATCATCATGATCACTAAGTTCACTCTTAGGAGAAGGTTTACCAACATTGACCCCTTCGAAATTATCTAGAGTCTCAAAAAACCTAAAAATTAAATTGACTCCCAATATACCTTTTTTGGGTTCAAACCAGGATGACACCCCAAAATGATCAGATCAGCTATGACAAATCCTGATTTGATCAAACCCTGAGCCAATAGTTACCACAATTACCATTTGATCAATACAGACATCCAATTGACCCAATTGCCCAACTTTGGTCAAATTGGTGAACTTTGGTCAAATTAGTCAACTTTCGTCAAACTAGCTCATTTGGTCAACTTTAACACCAAAATTCATCAAATTGGAACATTTGGTCAATCTAAACACCAAATCAGTCAAATTAAACTCTTTAATCAACCATGGACCCCATTGGTCAAACTTAGATCCAAATGGTCAATTTTGAACCTCATGATCACCACATTGACCATGTGGTCAACAATAGACACCAATGATCACCATATGGTCAATTTGACCATCCTGGTCAACCGTGGTCAAACCCAAGTTATACCACCAAATCTGATGACCCCATGACTAAACTAGCCATGAGATGGTTAAGTAAGTCATGTAGGTCAACCCTGAACCTAAATTGGTCAACTTGGTGAAACTTGGTCAACCTTACTATTTTTGGTCAAAATTTATTTTCATTAAATTATTTTATTATCTTAATTGATTAATCATTTAATTGATTAAAGAGGGTGAAATTAAGAAGTACTAGACCTAGGATTTAAGTTTAAAATCATAGTTTAAACTCATGGAATGACAAACCCATGGCCACCCTAAAATCATATTCTATACTTAAACCCTAAATTCACTACATGACAAATTGTAAATGGGTCACCCATGTCCCATGAAACACACCGTGACATGACAAACATTCATGAATAACCCATGAGTCATGATCTTTGACTCAAGACAAAGTCATTATGAAATCATCATAAGGGGAAGAGGTATGTGCCATTCCTTCACAAAATATGGAATGAAGATGTGGTGAGATCATCACTCATCTCCATCTTCATCCAATGAGAGAAGAACCCATCTAAACCCTTATCCTACACATAATTAGGCTCATAATAAGAAAATTATGAAAATTGGGAATGAGAAGGCATATGTGTCATCTCATCCCAAATTCATTAACTGGTCAATGAATTCATATGGGGGAGGTTGATTCAGACGATTTTGAGCAGCCTTTTCCAACTCCCAAATTATCCAATGGAAGGTAGCCAAAACTAGGGTTCAATCTTCATCGTAATGGGTGCTTATCATGGATATCACCTTGGGAGGCTCATCCATGATAATCTTCAGCCAAAGAACTTATCCACAACCATCAAAAAGTTGTTACCTCCTTCCCCAAGTTAACCAAGCTCAATCGTGGCTTCCTCAAGCCTATAAATAGGCTAACTCGAGAGCTACCAAAGGAGAGGACACATTGATAGTCTCCAATGTCAAATTCTTTCAACAACAACTTTGCTCTCCAAACCCTAAGGAATTGATTCCCATTGGATTCAACTTATGAAACCCACTGACCTGCCCTAATTTCACTCCTTGATTCCAGGGAAAATTTTGGGGTTGACACAAACCTACTCAAAACTCCAAATTCTTTCTTCTAAATGCTTCCCTAAGCTCTAAGAAGAGATTCCCATTCAAAATTGGCCTTCCCCCTCAGGGTCTAACCTACTCCTCAGTGAAATTGTGACCCCTTTTCAATGAACCCATACTCAGACCCAATTTCAACTTAAATTGAGTCAAAAGAAAGCTTCCTGAGCTCAAGGTGAAGCTTTGGAATCATTCCAATTAAAATTTTAAACACTGAGACCAAGATATGGTGCTAAACCCTAATTTCGTCTCGGTTTTCAGACATTGTGAGAAGATAGTCACTTCATGGCCAAAGATCCATATGGATGTGTTTATCATATCGAGATGATGCTTTAGAAATAACAAATTTTAATTTTAGTTCATGATCTAGGGAGATCTTAAGCCTAAACTATGAACGACACTCGGTTCATCTCTTTGTGACGATGAACCGATGTCGTCCATTTCTATGTATCAGAAAATAACGGCCCTAATTAAGCCGGATCGCAGTTCTGTCCATATGAAACAAATATAACTGCGGGCCAGCTCAGCGCCAACATGGATCCCTCCGCAAATCAGACAATGCCGTATGCGCATTCGACTGATTTGATGATCCAGTCAGCCACTGCGCTGGATAAATAGGAAATTAAAGAATTACTATTTATTTAAATTCAGAAAATGACAAAAACCCTAAAAAAACTGACAAAAATACCCCTGGATTCAGAAAAATGAGGAGAAAATTATGAAATTGAAATAAAAATTTAATAAATTATATTTAATTTTTAATTAATCAATTACTCTCTAGAGTAATTTAATTATTAAAATTCTTTATAAATCCAAAAAAAATTAAAAATTTTAAGGAATTCTTTATAAATCCAAAAAAAATTAAAAATTTTAAGGAAAAGCCTTTAAGTCCTTAGGAACATTCTTTGATTTTTCCTATGCTAGGAGAATTCCCTAGTTTCCTAATTTTAATCAAATTTTGTAATTATTCCTAAAAATAATTATAAAAAGTTAATAAACTGGAAATTAAAATTTAAAATTGTTAAAAAATTTAGAGGAACTATTTTAAACTCTAAAATAACACTTAGATCTAACCAACATAGACTTAAGTTTTAACTTGAATCCAATTCCAAGTGGGTTCAAACCCAACTTAGACATCTAAGATCAAACCAGAAGAATCTAAACTTCATCAAAACCCTGATTAAGTCTAAACCACAATTAGACCTGATTAAACCTTTTTAAACCTTAGCTACATTAGGTTTAACATAATAAACCATAATTATGTCTAAAGCTTAATTAGACCTGATTAAACCTTGTTAGATCTTAATCACATTAGGTTTAACATAATAAACCCTAATTAGTTCTAAAACACAATTAGACCTAATTAAACACTGTTAAACCTTAATAACATTAGGTTTAACATCATCAAAACCCTAAAGAGGTCTAAATCTAAATTAAACCTGATTAAACCCTGTTAAATTTTAATCACATTAGGTTTAACATCATAAACTCTAATTAGGTTTAAACCTCAATTATACCTAATTAAACCCTGTTAAAACTTAATCACATTAGGTTTAACATCATCAAAACCCTAATTAGGTCTAAAACTCAATTAGACCTATTAAACCTTAATCACATCAGGTTTAACATCATAAACCCTAATTAGGTCTAAACCTCAATTAGACCTAATTAAATCATGTTAAACCTTAATCACATTAGGTTTAACAGCATAAACCCTAATTAGGTCTAAACCTCAATTAGACCTAATTAAAAATTAAGTCTAAACACTGTTAAACCTTAATTAAACCTTAATCACATTAGGTTTAACATCATAAACCCTAATTAGGTCTAAACCTCAATTAGACCTGATTAAACCCTGTTAAACCTTAATACCCTGTTAAACCTTAACCCTGTTAAACCTTAATCACATTAGGTCTACAATTAGACTTAATTAAACACTGATAAACCTTAATGACATCAAGTTTAGTAGTTTAGACCTTAATTAGGTCAAAAACTCAATTAGAACTAATTAAACTCTGTTAAGCCTTAGTCACATTAGGTTTAACACAACAAATCTTAATTAGGTCTAAACCCTAATTAGACTTAATTGACCTCTTTTAAGCCTTAACTACATTAGGCTTAAGATAATTAAATCTTAATTAGGTCTAAACCCTAACTAAACCTAATTGACCTCTTTTAAGCCTAAACTACACTAGGTTTAAGCCAAACAAACCCTAATTAGGTCTAAACCTTAATTAGACCTAATTAACTACCTTAAACCTTAATCACATTAGGCTTATATAAACTTAAACCCCAATTAGGTCTAACCCTAATTAGAGATAAACTTAAACCCCAATTAGGTCTAACCCTAATAGAGCTAATTAACCACATTAAACCTTACTTACATTAAGCTTAATTCAATCTAAACCTATTTTCGATCTAACCCTAATTAGACCTAATTAACCACATTAAGCCTTACCTACATTACGCTTAGTTCAACCTAAACCCAATTAAGTCTAACCCTGATTAGATCAAATAAAACTAATTAAACCTTACCCATGTTAGGTTTAGTTAACTTTCAAACTTAATTAGATATAATCTAAATTAAATTTAATCAAACCCTTAAGTCTTAACTACATTAGACTTAAGTCAACTCAAACCCTTAGGTTCAATTCAACTTGAACCTAAGTCAAATCAAACCTTTAAGTTCAACCCAACTTGAACCTAAGTCAACTCAAACTCTTAGATTCAACCCAACTTGAATATAATTCAACTCAAACCCTTAGGTTCAATCCAACTTGAACCTCAGTCAAATCAAACATTTAGGTTCAACCCAACTTAAACCTAAGTCAACTCAAACCTTTATGCCTTAGATTCAACCCAACCTGAACCTAATTTAACCCAAACCCTTAAGTTCAATCCAACTTGAACCTAAGTCAAATCAAACCATTAGGTTCAACCCAACTCAAACCTAAGTCAACTCAAACCCTTAGGTTCAACCCAACTTGAACCTAAGTCAAATCAAACCTGTAGGTTCAACCAACTTGAATCTAAGTCAACAATCAACAACAATCTAATGTTTAATGTATAATTGACCCTTAGTCAACTTTAAGTCTAACCTAGATTAGACTTAATCAAACTTTCTTAAGTCCTGCCCAAATTTGACTTAAGCTATCTGAAACCCTAATATAAACCTAAGTTAACTTAAACTTTTAGGTTAACTTAAACTTTAGGTTTAACTCACATTGAACCCAACTCAACTTAAACTTTTAAATTCAACTTACATTTAAACTGATATAAACCTTAGGTTCAATCCATATTGAACCTAAACCAACTTTAGGTCCTACTTACATTGGATCTAAATCAACTTTAAGTCCTACCTACATTGGACTCAGACCATTTCAAATCCGTAGGTTCAATCGATGTTGAACCTAAACCAAATTTAAGTCTTACCTATATTGGACTTAACCATCTTTAACCTTAAGTCCTATCTACATTGGACTTAGAACTTTTTCAAACCTTATGTTCTACTTACATTGAACCTAAATAGATATTAAGTCCTACGTACATTGGACTTAGAGCTATTCCAAACCTTAATTCTATCCAAATTGAACGCTAATGAACAAAGATCACCGAATGCAATTTGAACATCTTTGTTTAGATATACGAAAATTTTTGGGACGATGCAATTTGTGGTTGCTGACAAGAATCTTTCGGTCTTGGTTTAAACACATTTTGGACTAAGTAGATTTGAATGCTTTACGACCCCGGGATGACATGGACATCTTGACCGGGTCATTTAAAAAATTATTCAACCAACTAAATTGATAAATTTAAACATGATTTCATGCTAATCATGTTCTGTTTTGCAGGTTTATTGGAGACATAAAACAAATTATGCTTTAAATTTACTTTACATGTTATAGGGTGTGCTAACTCTTTTTTGTAGGACGACATTCTGAATCAGAAAAGATAAACCTAAAAAAAATGATAACAATGAAAAAAAATCACAACACCAAAATGACAACAAAACAACAAAACCTCACAACAGAATGATAACAACAAAACAAAAACCAAACAAAAAAAAAAAAAGCAAAACGACATGACATGAGATAAACAAACAAAATAAAACAAAACCTTTAGGGTAGAATCAAATTCTTAAGAACATATTACCCTAGGAATAAACATTTGATGTTTCTTTCCTTGACCTTGACATTTCTTAGAAGAACGAGTGTTAACGTTAATCAGAAGTTTTATTAGATAGTCTTGATTGCCTGAGATGTAACTAGTTATAGGAGCTTGCTACTATAGGAGAATGAAGAACTTGGAATAGGTAATATACCTAAATCTCTGGTTATCAAGTTTTTCAGTTTTCTTTATACGAGAAATTATATTCTCCATAATGTCTTCCATAATGAAGATCATCCCGACATTGTTTTCTTTATACGAGAAATTATATTCTTCATAATGTCTTCCATAATGAAGATCATCCCGACATTTATTTTTCTCATGTTTTCTATTTTTAGCCCTTTCCTTCCTTCTCCTAGTTTCGTAACATTTGAGAATCCTTTACATGATTCAAAAGAATAAGTTACTTCGAGATTAGGAAAATAAAATATATAAATAGAGTGGTGACTACTTTCGACAAAAACATCAAACATACAACATGACAACGAGAATTGGCAACGGCGGCTTTCCGACGACCACCAAGAGAGTGGCGACTCCGCTGGGGAACTTCTCTCTCTTCATCTCTCGTTATAAATTCATTCTTCATTCAAAGATATTCCATCTTTTGACAGATAGAATTATCTTTCTCAATCTTAACTCTTTAATTATGAGAGTTATCTGTGATAGACATTCCATGATATTTATGACAGACATACCATGAAATTTGTGACAGACATTCCATAACATATATGACAAACATTCCATGAAATCTATGACAAACAATTCACAATATCTACGACAGACATTCCAAATCTACTATCATACAATAAACTCAACTTGGTCATATCTCGTTACATGAGCCTATTCATTGCTTCTGTTTTATTATGTTTTATGTATATCATGCAGCGATTGAAAACATGCATATCATTGGCTGAAATTTTGAGCAAATGTTGTAGGCAATGTCTTCGTGTTGCTCAAGAAAAAAATTTGACGACATACCCGAACAACTCTAAAATGGTGATTAGAGATGGCGCGTACTTCAAGAAATTATTGGGGTTGTGTCATGCATGGTTCGTATAAACCACCACCATGACTCATTACATTTTGGCTCACCGATAGTAAATTCCAACAAAAATATAAAGTTGTTAACATAAAAAAAATTCCATCTATAATCATAACTGGTAGACAGTGAACCCATCCGGAAATCGAGGGGCCAAAAGCTTGAAAAATTCTTAAGAATCAATTAGATGACCCAACCTGGATTCTAAAACTTGATCCTGACATTATTACATATTAGATTGCTTCTATAAATTGGTATAATGAACGATATGACTCTTCCCAATTACTAAAAATTACCTTAATAGGTTTTCTTTTAGCATCTCATACATTAATATATGATAGTTTTAAGTTAAATTTAAATTCAATACGACTAATAAGCTCCTTTGGCTTTAAATCCATTTATTGTCGAATAAATGGAAATATGAAAAGTGAAATGAACTTGGTCGTACATTGCATGTGTGCAATCATCACATTAGGTTGGGTGCAACTGTATTGGTTCATTATAGTAGAGATCTTCCAAGCACCCCCTAAACGTTTCATGCTAGAAGTATGCAGGTACCATTGGCACGGTCTAGTGATCATGTCACTATTAGTCGTCTCTTATTTGAGTTAATAGCCTAATGCTTATCATTATTAATAATTGACCACCCACCAATTGCATATTGAAGTTCATTCTATTGTGAAAGGCATATTTTATAACAATTCAAATGGAATAAATTCTTCTTAGGTAGATGTCATGTGCTCACTAGGATCTTCAAAATCAACATTCTTATCTCAATCTTGTGGAAGTATTGTATATAATCGTTGCTGCTAATCATTTGCTCTAGTATGTTGTGATTATGAAATGCATGCTTCTATATAAGTTAATGCCCATATATTTTGCATTGTCATACTCCCCAATATCTTCATGATCCGGCTCGCCATAACTATCATTGTAATCATCACTTGAGCCACTACCCATTGCCTCATACCCTTCAATAATTGGAGGTAATTGTATATCTGATTTCAGAGTTCCATGCAAATTTTTTTTGGAGCTACAAACTCTTGAGGAATCATAAATAAAAATATTTCTACAAGTGAATTAACTTTATGTTAATAAATTATTTGAAATTACTTTAACAAACATATTAAAATAATATATAAACACTAATATTTAATGATTTGTATCAATATTATTCTCAATATTGGTTGACGAAGGTTGTGAGATTATGTGTTCAACATAACGATCATCTATCTGAAATAGAATAATCTCTACATAAAGTAATATTATTTTAATTGAAACTTCTGCCAAAATAAATGGAGTCACATCATCATCGTCATTAGTTGGAAGAAATACTTCATGGAGTGAGAAACGATATATTATATTAAGAGTATACTTCGACAAATTGTATCTCAAGGTTTATAGTATTAAAATTTTCAACTGTAGATAAAAAATATGTGGTGAGACCCGAATTAATCTACTATTACCCGTAACATACTTTAACACAAGATTGTCAGATACAATTAATTCCACAACATAACGTAACATAAACTTAACATAAGTTTCACTCATTTTCTGTATGTACTTCTACTAAAATTAAAGAAAATGATAGTCGAATTCAATGATAAATTGATGCACTCTAAGTATGCATAAGAAAAGAGAAGTATGTAGCTTATATAAATTTTTGTATGTACTTCTACTAAAATTAAAGAAAATGGTAGTCGAATTCAATGATAAATTGATGCACTCTAATTATGCATAAGAAAAGAGAAGTATGTAGCTTATATAAAAAATATAGCAATGTTAATTCTCTATTTCATTAAAAATGATATTTGGTTAAATTGAATCAAAATCAAGAAACCAGATCCGTACCAATGTGTTGAACGCTAAGTCAGAACTATGGATAGGATCATCATTACAAAATGAAAGTCATATTGAAACGTAGTGGACGGACTCTATTATGGAATCAACAATGGCAGAGAAATCAAAGATGTTTTAACCATAATAGTTTATAATTCATATAAAATTAAGTCTTACAGATATTCAAATTAATACAAAAAATTCACCAAATATTACCTATAAAGTAAAACTATAATTCCTTTAACGAACTTTTATAGACACTGTATCATCAATACAAGTTAGATTTTCTATTTATTGTTTAGGAATCTCTACTTCTCGAGTTGCTTAAATTTATCTAACTTAATCAAAAGCATCTTTTGATATATTTCTAACTGACCGATTACTTTTCTTCGGATCATGCACTGAAAATGCCTGCCCTTCTAATGAATTCCACTTATAAACCAGATCCGTTACTAACCGTACACCTTTTAATAATAACGAGAATTCCAGCATTAAATAGTTATAAGAGAACTTGCCAAAATAAATAATATAATAATATTAGAATATTATATATTCTTGGCAAACAACATAAAACTCGCAAGACCGTCATCTTAAACTATGACTTACTAGTTAAGAGAAAAAATTAAAAAAATACAGCGGAATGAAAAAGACAAGAAATTGGGACTTATCTATTCCATGAGTTGAAAAACATCATCTCTTCTTCACAAAAAATAATTAAACGAAAATAGGCATAATAATAGTAGAAAATAAAAAATATATATATATATATAAATAAATTTTTTGTAATATTAATGACGGTATAAAATGAAAGTATTATCAAATGTATCACGGGCACAAATAGAAAAAAAAAATTTGAGGCACAAGAACCGGGAAATAAGATAATAAAATGACAACAATGCATTTTTTGGAAGAAGTCTCTTCTTCTGCCTATTCTCTCATATAATACATTAGAAAAAGTGGAAGATTAGGCATCCATAACCGTAATTTTTTTTACATACCCATCCTCTCTATTTGAAAACTAGAAATAAATAGTATATAACTCTCCACCGTTTATTTTCGAAAGTCGTTTAAATTTAATATATATATCTGGACCCTCACATATTTGATAGTCTAGATGGTTGAGCGCCATACTACAAGTAGTATACTTTCCCAAATAATATGCATATAATTTGTTCGTAGACTTAATCTACTATCCTAAATAATATGCATATAATTTGTTCGTAGACTTAATCAACTAACTAAAAGATTTGTACCGTGTGTTTGATCTGCGAAGCTCTTTTTTATAAACCGATAAGTTCCCAAATTTAATACGAGAGATTAAATAGTTTATATTAAGTTGGGTTCTGATGTTCCCTATAGAGACAAATCCAAATTGAAGGTTAGGTCAATTTATATTAAATTGATTTGGTAGGTCAATTTGAAGCAATTTAGACATTTGGCCAATTTGGGGGTGTTGGGCTAGACTTGGGTTTAGGTTAGGCTAGAGTTGGAACAAATCCAAATTGAAGGTTAAAAATGGTGTAGGGGGATGTCATGAAGAGTTCTCAACTTTAATTGAGTGTCAATTTTGGGATTTAGGCCTTCAATTTTGTGACATTTGGAGACATGGCTAAATTGGGGCAAAATTGGGTGGTTTTGGTCCAAGTTGAAATTAAGCGGGATTAATGCTTGAACAAGGACAATTAATTGTATAATTTGATGTGGGGAATAATTATAAAGAGTTTAGAGTCCAAAATTGGGGCAATGGGATAGGGCATGGGGTTGAATTGACATGGGGTTCAATTAAGTGAGATTTAGATTTTGGGCCAAATGGGGGCTTTCTGATTTTATTTTAAATTGGGAGAAATTGGGCTTGTAATTAGGTCAAATTGGGTTTGTATTTGGTTTCAATTGAGTTAAGTAAAGATGACTTTAATGTTAGAATTGAAATTGAGAAAAATTGGAACCAAATTGGTGGACATTCGGGGTTAATTAGGGTAATTAAGACATTACTATAAATTTGGGGCTTTGTGTCAAAATGGGTCAAATTGGTCAAATTGGGTTCAATTGAAGGGTAGAAATTGATTTTGGAGACATTTGTAGTGATTTTGGGATGTTTTGGGAAATTTGGGTAATTTTAAATGGTTTGAAAATTTTGGGTCAAATTTAACTATTTTATATAATTTTACTAATTTTGGAGTTTCAAGGGCATTTTGGTAAATTTGGTAGGTTTGAGGGGGCAAATGGCTAAGTTAGGTATTTTGGTGAAATTGGGGTGTCAATCACCTTATTTGAGCCATGGACAAATGGAATCTCCATTTGGTTCCTCTGTGTAATAGTCTTATATAAATCCTAGCTTAAGGCTAGTAAGTCTAGGGAACCATTTAAATGAGTCTCTCAATAGATCAAGAGATCAAAGTTAACAAGTTCGGGTTTAGGGTTGTGAGTGGGGTGTAATGTGCAAGTGAGTGACAGTGTATGCACTAGCTCAAGACCAACACGTAGAGTGCACCCTAAGGCCAAGCAAACCTATGGGAACTCTCTTTAAGCTTCCCCATATTGTCCCCACCTATAATGTGCTAGAGGTTAGGATCAATATGTGGAACTTCAAGTTGAACAGAGAAGAGTTTAGGATATCTAATGGTGATGATTCCTTTTCTAGTTATATAGAAATAGTCAACATGAATGTTCTATGGCTAGACCCTAGGCTACTAAAAAGGAAACTAGACCTCAACCAAAAGTGAGGTCAACAATTTAAAATACTATTATATACATAAATTAAATTAAACTGAGCATCAGGATATTCCTTTCCGGCGACTGACAATTTCCAATTTGGCATAGGAATCAAAGAAATAAATTTAGCATCAGTAGAGTGTACCTTATTCAACAGTTCACTGAAGCACCCCCTATTATTCAACCAGAAATAATTAACTTTGAGATCAAACTCAGCAGGACCATACCAGTCCACTGAAGCACCCTTACTAGTCCAGTCATCATACCAAAAAGAGCAGTCCCCTTTTCCAATATCCTAATGAATTAAATCTTCAGTATTCCTAGCCACCTTTAACATCTCATTCCAAATAAAACAATCTCTTTTATTAATAATAATAGTCATAGGATGTTTATTAGAACAGTACTTGGCATGCATAAAATAAGCCCAAATGAAATTATTCATTCTAAAATGATACCCTAATTTCTTGTAATTGATTTTAATAGAATCAGATAAGCTCCTAAAACCTAGACCACCTTTGTCAATGGGCTTACAAAGTTTATGCCAACTTTTCCAATGAATTTTAGAAAATCCTCTGTCTTCCCAAATGAATTTATTAAAAAGATTTTCCAATTTTTTAATAATTCCCATGGGCATATTCATCACTTTAAGGAATAAGGAGGGAGACAAGTAAGCACACTCTTAAGAAGAGTGATACACCCACCAACAGAAAGAAATTTATTCTCCCAAGGCAAAATTCTATTATGAACTTTGCTAAAAAAATTCATACAAAGAGTAGTATGATTCCTCCCTTTATCCAAAGTAAAGCCTAAATAGGTTAAAGGTAACATAGCTTTATTACAACCAGTAAAATCTACAATCCAGTCTTTCTTAAAAATAAAAACTTTCTTTGAACAGTAGAAAAAATATTTAGAGGTGTCAAAAAAACAAAGTAGAAATATTTTAAAATCGAGTAATCTCATCCCAAACACGCTTGATGGAACCTTTATTAGCTTTAGTGAAAATGATCAGATCATCTGCAAAACTTAATTAAGATATACTAAACTTACCTTTATGGTTATAATTCAAAGAAGGATATGAATCAAATAAATTATTCATTCTTCTAGAGAAATAATCAAAAGCAACAATAAAAAGATAAGGTGAAAGCGGATCACCCTGTTTATTCCCTTTATAAGCTTTGAAGAGACCATACTTATTGTCATTAATGAGAAGAGAATAATAATTGTCACTGAGAATCCTTTTAATGATACTACAAAAGGTATTATTAAAACCAATAACATAAAAGATGTCAATAATGAAATCCCATCTAATGGTGTCAAATGCTTTCTTAATGTCAATTTTAAAAAGGACATTACGACCTCTATTGAGAGTATCAATATCTATAAGTAATTCTTGAACAAGAAGAGCATGACCACCAATATTCCTCTCTTTCATAAAAGCAGATTGATTCATACTAATAATTTGATTGAGAATAGGTTAAAGTCTTTTAACCATAATTTTGGAGACAATATTAGAAAAAATCATATTAAGACTTATAGGTCCAAAATCTACCCAAGTAATAGCCTTACTCTTCTTAGGAATCAGAGTAATATTAGAAGATTTAAAATAAGTAGGCAAATATTTACCTCTGATGAAATCCTGATAGTCTCCACCATCCTTATGAATAATATCTCAACCATTTTTATAGAATTCAGCCGTAAAGCCATCACGCCCCGCGGTTTTACCAGTCTCCATTTGATCAATGATATCTTTAATATCCTCACTACTAGGAATACAAGTGAGCGAGCTATTATCAATCATGAAACTATTATTATAAAAAGTAGTATCAATAGTAAACTGCTGCCTTTCATCTCTGCTAAACAAGTTAGAGAAATATTGAATACCATTACAAATAATATCAGTAGAATTATTGAGCACAGTACCATACTTAGTAGTAATTTTACAAATCAAACTGAAATTTTTATGATTCTTTATGCAAACATGAAAAAAAGTAGAGTTCCTGTCACCATCCAGGAAAGTTGCCTAACCACTTTTTGAGCAAAAAAATTCTCTTCCATAGTAATAACATCAAACAGCTGTTGTTGCCCCTTAAGTAACAAATCAATATTAATAATATTATTAGCATGCTCAGCTTCAAGGGCTTTAACATTATCTTCAAGTCCTTTTCATGGTTCCATTTTTTAAGAAATTTAGCAAAATTTTTTGCAAAATGTACAATCGATAACAAGCAAACCCAGAAACCCTAGTCTTCCAATTATCTTTAAGCAATTGATAATAACTAACTTGAAGAGTCCACATATTAAAAAATCTAAATTCATAATGCTTCTCATGAGCATTATCCATAAGTTTTAATAGGTGCATTAATAGATAAATGTTGAACTTTATGAGGAGAAAAAAGTACTAATCCATAAAGAATTGGCAACAAAATGATCAAATCGTTCAAACACTCTACCTCTATGCTAGGTAAAAGTGTTTCCAATGTAAGCCAAATCAAAAAGCTCTACATCTAGCAGAGTCTCATTGAATTCAAAAATTAAAGAAAAATTAGGATTGTTTTCTCCTTTCTTTTTCAGAAATAGCAGAGATAATGTTAAAATTTCCACCCATCAGCTAGGCTTCATTATAAATATTAATAGACTTAATCAAAGTCCATAACTCAATACAAGCCTTCTTATTACAATCAGCGTAGATAATAGCAAATAGAAAAGATTAATTAAGATAATGAACATAAATATGGAGTAATTGAGTATGATTGATAAGCATATCAATATTCAAGAAATCTTTCCATAAGAACAAAATTTTATTATTAATATTAGCAAGAGAATTGAAAGCACCAAATTTCCTCAAATATTTGTTATTATTTTCAGCAGCTACCATAGGCTCCAAAATACCAAAAAAAAATTAAGATAATAAGCTCGAATCAAATTTTTGAGTCTATTAGAAGCATTAAGCTTAACAATGCCTCTAATATTCTAAACAAGAGTGTTAAACTTTATCATTACCAAATTTTCCCCTGTTTAAATCAGAAGTAACAGGAAATTCAGTCTTCTTTATAGATAGAGGAAGAGAAGCATTAGAATTAAGATAGCTTAATTCTCTACTACTCTTGAATTTTCTTTTTGGCAGATCTTTAAACCATCCAAACTTCTTCTAATTCTTGTTGAGTAAGAGCAAGACCTATCTCCACAACAATATTAGAATGCAAAACACTTTCTTTATCCAAATTCAAGAAACCAATATTATTGGAACCAACTAAATTATTTTCATTAATAAAATCTTGAATAACAAGATTACTCATAGGAACTAAATCTTTAGCAATACTAATAGTAGGAGGATCTTTCATAGTATTAAGACAAATTTGAGAAACCAAATGAGCATCATAATTCAAAATAACATTATTATTAACAAAATTCTTATTAACAATAATGTTAGATTGATTCAAATCCGTAGGAACAATGCTGCCATCTTCAACAAGAGAATTAGAATTATCAAATGATTGAAAGGTCCCAGAATGTGGGATTAAAGATTTATCTGAAACAGTATGAGCCTTACAGAGAACCAAAATAGGATTACTGTAAGTATCTCCAGATAAAGAATTCATAAAACAATTTCTATTATAAATGTTCAATTTATTACCATAACTAGAATTGGAAGCCTCATTTTTCCCAGTGAAAGATCTACCATTAGAATTTTGACCATTCCTCAATTCTGGATGAGCATAATAACTCTGAGAAAAGAGATGTCCAAACATTTTACATTTGGAGCAATAATGAGGAACAAATTCCATCTCAGCTTTTTTCCAACAACCATCAACAACATTCCCTATCCAAATAGAATTAGGAAAACTCAAAGTAACATCCCTCTCTATCAAGTTTCTAGCCATTGATGATCTAATAAGATTTTATAGTAGCACTATCTACTTTCAAAGGTTTACTGAAAATAGATCCCAAAGATTAAAGAACCTTCATATTAAAATATTGAATTTTTAGACCAGGAAAACGAATCCATATAGGTACAATGGGTGACTCTTCTGAAGGATTAAAATTTGGAGTCCATTTGAGAAGTTTCATATAAAATTTCTCAGTAGTCAAAACCTTTTTAGCAAAAAGATTAGTATAATCCTCTTCCAATTGTAATTTGATCATTAAATTCATATTATCAATCAATCCCAATTTCCCTTCTCTAATCAAATGTAAGTCAGAAAAGAATTTAGGAATCTTTGATTTTGGGGTGTCCAAAAGAAAATTTACCAATCATAATATATCTTAAAGTCTCATTGAGAGATTCTGCATCTTCCACAGTGAAAAAGAGGAAAGGCTTACTGTTCTTACGAGCAGCTCTCTTAAGCAACCCATTTGATTCACTATCGACAATTTGTTCAAGAAAATCTAAGGGAAAAAGAACTTCTCCTTCAACTAAGGGTTTACTAGTAACTACGTCATTGAAAGATGACACAAGAGAGGCCATAGAAGAAACTGGATTGAGATTATCCAGTCAAAAATAGAGGAATAAAAACTTAAGGAGGGAGAATGCTTAGAAGGAAAAAAGCTCCAAGAAAGCTCCAAGAAAGCTCCAAGAATCCATCGTGTTTTCTATAAAATCTCAGTTCAATTCGCTGAGTGACTAATACAGAGTTTGGTCCCTAATTATGTGGTTAGGCTGGGAAGATACCGGCTGTCACTCCAGAGCTCCCACTACTCCCTCACTTGAGTGCTAACAATCTCGCATTAGTTTCCAATCAACAGGACCAAATTGGGGATTTTAATCCATCACCTTAAATTCTTCAATTCTACATCCAACAAATTATATTTCCCTATTTATTTGCACTCAACTCCATGGATGACATCCTCTCCCATGAAATCAAATGTGTTTCTCCCTATGTTGTAGAAATCATATCTCATTTAAGAACATATGACTCACAAGAAGTTTTAATATTTCAATTGGCCATATCAAAAATTAAACGAAGATTGTAGTTCAAATCATCACAAATTATTATCATTTAAAACTATGGAAAACAAAATCTATTTGATCAGAGTTTAAATTATAAAAAATTATTGACATTTAAAATCACATAAAACAAAATCAAATTTTACCAAAACCATATTTCAATGTAGGGAGAAGGATAAAGAGGACTACAAAGAATTCATGAGAAGGATACGAAAAAACATAGATTTCACATATAAAAATAATTTTACAAACAAAAGAAATAAAAAACACAACTTATCTCATAATACTTCTGATGTGAGGTGGATTTAGTGTGTTAATTTTATAAATATTTTTAAATATTAAAGAATACAAACGACAAAAACAACATTAAATATCGAAATCAATCCCAACAAAAATAACTTTTATGAAAATAATTTTATCTTTTTTTATATATCTTTAAACTACTAAATCCCCTAAAAATAACACAAGTATATGTATCCCTCAAGTAATAAAAAGGCCCTAAAGGAGTCCCAGATATTGATCCCAAAAGGAAGTTGTAAATGCCTATTAGCAAATTTTTAAGATTATAATCTAAACTGTAATTTTAAACTACAAAAATGAAGTGCTAAATTTGAATATAAAGTATTAGAGTGAGCGCTAAATAAAATGCAGTAAGAAGACAAAGTTGATTAAATTAATTGCTAAAATTTCAAAGTAAAATTACACAAACTAAACAAAGTTTTTTTTATGGAGAGTTTAAATTTAAGAAAGAATCCTTCCCTTTTATAATGAGTATAATAATTGTGAAGAAATTAAAATCATTTGAAAATACATATATAAATTTTTTTGTGCCAAATAGGAGCAATCCTATTCTTTACCCTTTTCTTAGTGCATAAAGAACATTGACTAATCATGAGTTTGGCCCCTAATTCTCTGGTTAAGCTGGGAGGATACTGACTATCACTCCAGAGCTCTCACTCACTACTCCCTCATCTGATGGCTAACAATCTCCCATCAGTTTCCAATCAATTGGACTAAATTGAGTATTTTAATCTGTCTCCTTAAAGATGACTAACAATCTCCCATCAGTTTCCAATCAACTGGACTAAATTGAGTATTTTAATCTGTCTCCTTAAAATCTTTAATTCTGCATCCAATAAAGTATATTTCTCTATTTATTTGCACTCAACTCTATGGATGACATCCTCTCCCGTGAAATCAATTGTGATTCTCACTATGTTGTAAAAATTATAGGCCTTTTAGAACATATATTTCTCAACGCATTTTAACCATTTAATTTGCCAGATTGAAAAGTAAATGAAGATCAAAGTTCAAAACATCACAAACTATTGAAATTTAAAACTATATAAAACAAAATAAATTCTTCACAAAATCATATCTTAAAGGAGGGAACAGAAGTAGGGAAAAGGATAAAGAAGATAACTCAGAATTCATGGGAAGGATACGAAAAAACACTAATTTCATTAATAAAAATAAGTTTACACAACAAAAGAGATAAAATACACGACTTATCTCACAATCCTTCCCAAGAAAATTCCTAGAATTTCTCATCAAGCCTTTCTCTCCTTACAAGCAGTCTCAATGCTCTCTTAAAAGTGTATTGAAGAAGAAATATCTCACCATTCTTCTGCTCGTACAATCATTGAAGAAAATCTTCAAGTCCTTGACTTTCTCTCACTCCCTCTTTCTCTCTTTCACCCCTTTTACATGCCACACACTCTCTCTCTTTCTCTCTCTCTTGAATTCCTTATCTTTTGTCAAAGGCTGCATCCATCCAAAAAGAATTGAAAATTCACTCCAAAATTATATCAAAAAGTCAAATCCTTTGAATTCAAAAGACATGTCCATTCATCCAAGAGACATATCCCTTCAAAAAAGAACCTTCCAAAGTGTCTAGATTCATTGAACCACTCCAAGGGGCGTTTAGAACAAGTGCCCTTTTAAAAATTCGTGCAAAATTTGTCTCGAACCACCTTAATCTGCAAAAAAGTCATCTATAGCGCATTTTGCGACAGTTCTGACATATCTGGCTCTAGCTTGCTTAAGTCCGCGTTGTTCTTGGTTTTGGCACATCTGGCACCAGCTCTCTGTAAAATGGCGCATCTGGTGCCAACATTCTCAAAATTCGCTATTTTGGCTTAAAATTTCGTCTGTTTTGCTACTTTTGCTCTAAATGCCTAAAATTGGTGTACCTGCAATAAAAACATAAAAATACTCTTCTTTAAAGTTTAATATCATAGAAAAATAAGCAGACAATGTATACTTAAAGCAACATAATATTTTGGTATATCAAAATATCCAAACTTAAATATTACTTATCATAAAGTGACACTTTTATTACATAAAAACATATGACTTAGGATATAGATTAACTTATAACTCCTATACATTTGTTTAATAAATAAATAAAATAGTAATATTTTCAAAAATATTTAATAACTTGGATTCAAATTCTAAGTCTTAGATTTAAGATTTTTGAGTCTCTATTCAGTTCAAGAAAAATTGCAATTTGTCATATCAAGGATACTTAGAACACTCACATGAGAAAGAACTTCACGAAAACTTTATTAGTAATGTTACTAATACTTCAATACAAATTTAAAAAATTTAATAAGACCTTTTCCTTAAGTTGACTCAAGTGAAGCCAATTTTTGACTAGACATCTCCTCACTCATTTTTCTTTTCTTCTCTTTTTTTCTTTTTTTCCTTTTCTTTTCTTTTAGGATCTTTTCAATTCTTTCTTTTCTTTTTCTATTTCAAGTGAGGATTGATATATCTGGAAAGCCTTTAATAATTTTGAACTTCCCTATCCCCTTCTTAAATTCAAAACTCCTTACCTTTCTTCACTTTATAAATTCATATTAGTTTATGATTTTTCATAATGCTTCATTCTTTTCTTCTTACATGAAACTCTAAAATTCTTAATACTTCAAAAATACAATTTCCTTTACTTAAAATAGAAAAACATAGTCTTATCTTATCATACCAAACCTCTTTAACTTAAAAATTGACCTTCATCATTCAAAACATTTTACTAAATTTATCATAATATTCATAAACATAAGAATAGTCATTCAAAGTTAAATCCTAAAATCCTAGGTCATTTTAAATAATTTTAAAACTACAGTTAATTGAGAAGAAATAAAATTTAGTTTACTTCTTTTTAAGAGAAAATTCTTTCCCCAAAACCTAAGTTTTTAAGTGATTTAAAAATGTTTAGTTACAAAATGTAGTAAGGGAAAAAAGTTGTAGTAGGTGAAAGAAAACAGTAAATGCATAAAAATAAAAACTAACATATAGAGGATTTTTTAGTATGAAATTGGTCTCTGTTATTTTGCAGGTACTAACTTTAAAAATACATACAAACTTTAAAGCATTAAATTTAAAACATACAAACTTTAAAGCATTAAATCAAACATAATATATTCTAAAGAGTTTGCTGAAAATAAAAATAGAAACAAAAACTAAAAATACTGAAAATGCAGAAAAAGTAAAAATCCACTATTTCTTTGACTATTTAGGTCCACAACACTAAATGAAAGTTTTTATTATAATTGCTTCAAATGACATCACTTAACAGTATAATCAAACAATTAACACATAAACAAAGAAAATAAACTAATCTAGACTCGTAAGAAGATCAGTCCTCATCACCTTTCTTATCATCTTCATATTATTCTTCTTTATCATAATAGGAGCATAAGGAGTGAAGCTAGGGTAAGTTGGAAATTGCAAATTGTATTTACCCCAAACATAAGTAACTATAGCTTCCTCAAAAGTAATATCATGTTGAACTCTCCTCTGCTTATACTCATCATTATAAGCATTTATTGCTCTAATTTCTCAAATCTATTTCTGCATATTAAAAATCTGTTTCTGCATATTAACTATATCCATGTATTGAATCATAAGCTGCTCCATCATATTTTCAAGTGAAGTAGAGCGAGATGTAGAGGCCCCTGTAGCTGATGTAGAGGGTCTATCAATACCTCTGCTCCTTGACTCAACAAATGATTCTACTCTTTGAACCGTATGCTTCCCTATAGGATTTTGTGGCTGCAGGCTTTCCTCATTTATGTGGGATTTTATTCCTGATTGGTCACATAAAGTGAAAATAAGGGCAGGGTACCCCAATCCACTGGCTGTAGCACTATTAACTATAATCAGAGCCTAAAGACTAATGAGAGCACCAACATCCACTGCCTTCATTTTTAGAATGCAAAAGTTTAGCACAACTCTATCCTTTGTTACATCAACTAGATGATTTGTTGGTAGTAATTTAATAGAGATGAAGTGGTGTCATACCTTTGATTGAGTACTCATCATGGAAGCAGAGAAGTTAACTTTCTCATTATTTTTAATCTTCCATTCTCCTCTTCCATCAGTCATAAAGGCAATCACTTCATCTAGTGATAAATCATTCATAAAAAATGTGACATATTTGCAATGGAATACATTTCTCAGCCCATAGAAAGCGTTGATCCTTTCCTTAGAAAATTCAAATTGCTTACCTCTCACAAGGATGTGATCGTCATTGCTAAACCTCAAGTTAGCATAAAACTCCCAAATCATTGGCACAATAGCTACTGCAGTGAGGTAGTGAAACCTTTCCCAATTTCTTGTGATGATCAAACTCCCGATCTCGCCACCCGGGTTAACAAATGTCCGTTCTTGGATAAACTTTTTTGATTTCATTTGACTGTTATAACAATGTTGGGCTTTGAAATTAAGAAATCTCCTTGTGTCAAAATGTTATGTTTGCTTTCCTCTCTTTACTCAAGGAGCCATTGGAATTTCAATAAAAATCTAAATAAAATCCAAATAAATCACAAAATCAAATGTTTAACTCTCCAAGTATGATTATTTGGTCAGAAACTTTTCATCATGAGTTTTCTTCAAGCTTTTCCATGAAAAAAAATCAAGCCTTGGATCTTCTATAATGCAGCACAAGTACAAAGTGAAAATAAAAAAAATTTAGATTAAAGTGATGATCTTACCAAGAGAAGATGAAATATATGATTTAAAGCCTCCATAATTTTGTCTCACGTGCACAATGCAAAGCCCTAAGTCATGGTTTAGAGGTAGGAGACGAACCAAACAGTAAAAATGGAGTTTAATATGTGATTTAGCGGTTTTTTTAGGCAATCTACCTTTTTCAAGGTTTTGGCGCATCTAGAGTCAAATCTGGTGCATCATGCGCCGCCTCTCTGTAAACTGGCGCTTCATGCACCGATTTGGCGTATCTTGCGCCAACACCATAATTTTCCATATCTCATTTTTTGTGGAAATCTGTTGTGTACCGCTATAGGACCTCCTCTAATTGACTCAAATGAACATTTATAATCATAACTTAAACATTACTCTAACACCAAACTTTCACAAATAATACATAACTTACTTTTATATAAAAAATCTATGCTATTACAAACTAACATTTTTCAAGCCAACAAACATTTAATTCAGTGCCCAAAGTAATCCAAACATCCTAACACATAAATCTAAACATCAAAATACTAAACACAAACATAAATAGAGTTTAATAATAAAAGTAAATGCAATACAACATAACATATTAACATAAATGAGCAGTACTAAATAAAATATTCCATGCATAAATTAACTTAAAAAATTTTCTTTGTTCTCGTCCTCTTGGATATCTCCCATCGATTGGTAATATACGTACAAGTTGTAGAAGGGTTGATAAAGAAATTCAGCGGTTGAATCTTTCTCAATCTAAGCATGTTCTTGAACATACATACCAAATTATCTTCAATATGAACAATATGTTCAAAATGTTGCTTCAGTCTCCAACCCAGATGATCTAACATTTCAGAAATATTCCCTATTGCATTCATAAGGTTCTCTACCTCTTTTTCAATTTTCTTAATCCTATTTAAAAGTACATTAGAACTAAAGTAAGGCTGAATAGGTGATGAATTATAGGATGATTGATCCATCAAATTCATATCATTCTCATCTCCCATCCCAATACAGTTGCAATAGACTTTTGGATCCATCGGCTTCCAAGAAAGAAGCACTTTCTCCCAACACTCATAAGGTACTTGCAATTTACTGCATAGTAGGAAAATATCGGAAGGATGCCCCAATCTAGTTGCAGATCCGTTGACAATCAAACATAAAATTGATTTCACAATTTTTGCTCCAATATCAACAGGTTTTCTAGTTTGAATGTAGTAGTTTAGAATAACACCCTCCATAGTTACGTTACTGATTTTCATAATGGGAAGTAATTTTGAGGCAATAAATAAATGCCACCCCTTAGAAGCAGGATTTACTAATGATGAATAAAAACTCACATTTCCATCATCTTTAGCCTCCCAATTTCCATCTTCATTCATAAGGTATCGATAGAGTTCATTCATATTATCTCTTGTAGGGATAAAATTTACATAATGACAAATAGGCAGATTTTCAATCATAAACATCTCATTTATTCTTGAATGAGTGAATTACACAAATCTATCTCACACATATATAATTCCTTGGTTGATTCCATGAAAATTTGTGCAAAACTCTTTCACTGTAGAGACAACTACAATTAAAGTAGTGTAACAATGCATTTCCCAGCTTCTCTATGCAATAATCTCTTCTACTCTAGTATTTCGTGCATTGAATACTCGATTCACAAACCCCATTTCTTTGATTAGCCTCTTATTCACAAGAACACAATCATCTAACTTCTACACATCAGAACTAACAAACTTTTTCAGGTTGAAAATTCCAAATCTAGCTAAATTTTTAGAGTAGGACGCCATTGGAGCAGAAAACTAGTGACTCTTCCCTCACTATCCTCTTTAAAATTGACTTTGGAATTAGGTTTTGGAAGTTTTAAGGAGAATAACCTACCAAAAATTGATAAAAATTGCTATTTGAAATGTTTTAAGTCCTTTTCATCACCGCGATGCTTCATGCGCTGATTCTGGTGCATCATGCCCCAACTCTCTGAAATATGGTGCCTCATGCTTCAATTCCAAAAATTTTGGTGATTTCAATTTCTATCCAATAAATCCTCAATTTTTTTAAGCAATTAGGTAAATAAAGATGTTCTTAAATATTTTATCACTATCAAATTTTAAATACATGAAATTAATAGAAGCATAAGAATATTAATATAAGTAAAATAGAAAAATAGAATAAACTTCAATAACTATAGGTTACCTCCCACAAAGCGCATGGCTTAATGTTGTTATTCCGACAATCCCAATCTTTATTATTAGTAACCCAAGATTACAGTCTCTTTAAACACTAGTCTTTAACCGTCAAAATATGATTTCAATCTGTGCCCATTCACTTTAAATATCCTTCCAGTCTTGGGATCTTCAATATTAATAACTCCATAGGGGCAGGCTTTGACAAATCTAAAAGGCCCTTTCCACCTAGACTTTAGTTTTTCAGGATATCAATCTTGTATTGCATAATAGAACTTCCTGTACAGTCTCAAATTCCTTTTATTATCTTTTGATCTTATCATTCTTTCATTCTTTTCTTCTAAATCTGAGCATTATCGTAAGATTCATTACCAATTTTCTCAAGCTCATTCAATTGCAGTAATCTTTTCTTACCAACATCTTTCAAATTGAAATTCAATTCCTTAATAGCCCAATAAGCTTTATGCTCCAATTATATTGGTAAGTGACAAGTTTTTCCAAAAATTAATCTATACTGGGACATTCCTATAGGTGTCATAAAAAGCTGTCATGTATGCCCATAATGTTGTACCTAATCTACCAGACCTCCATTTTATTAGGATTCACACTTTTTTTCCAAAATTCTTTTAATTTCACGATTAGATACTTCGTCAAACTACTAGTCCGGAGATGATAAGCAGTTACAATTTTATGCATTATATTATATTTTTCCACCAAACTTGTAATTGTTGCATTTCTAAAATGAGTTCCTCCATCGGTAATGACTACTCTTAGCATTCCATATCTTGTGAAAATATTTTTAATCTATCCATTTTGAAACATAATCCACTACAATCAATATATAAACATTTCCAAATGAAGGTATATATGGTCCCATAAGATCCAATCCCCATGCATAAAAAATTTCAATTTCAAAATTAATATTTAAAGAAATATTACCTACTATCTGACATTGACCACATGTTTATATATATATTATATATATATTAACATCTCTAAATAGATTAGGCCAATAAAATCTAGATTGTAAATTTTTGTGAATAGTTCTTTCATTTCCAAAATGACCTCCAAATTCATAATCATGACATTTTTTAATAATTTCCTGAATTTCTTTGTAAGACACACATCGTCTCAATACTAAATCTTTGCATTATTTATACAAATATGGTAAATAAAACTTTTCATTATGAATGTATTTCTTTTAATGTTGCTTTGTTGATCCATATGTTAAAATACCACCAATAATATAATTTACAATATCAACATACCACAGCATTTTCCATCCTTTTACAACATAAAGTTGTTCATCAGGAAACGTTTCATTAATTTCTTTTTCCAATCTTTTTCCATCTTTTTCCAAATCAATAATATCTTCCCGTTCTAGCCCAGATAGATGATTAGAAATTTTATTATCAATCCATTTTCATATCGATTACTACAAAATAAAACTCTTGCATCAGAAGTACCTATCTAATTAATCTTTTTTGCATCCTTCTTTTGCATTAAATATTTAATAACTGAATGGTCAGTATACACAACACATTCAGCTCCAATCAGATATGACTTAAACTTATCAATAGAATAAACAATGACTAATAACTCTCTCTCACTAGTGGTATAGTTAATTTGAGCAACATCAAGAGTCTTACTAACATAGTATATGACTTTAAAAATCTAATCAGATCTTTGCCCTAATACAGCTCCAATGACATAATCACTAGCATCACACCTTAATTCAAAATGTTTATCCTAATCAGTTGAAATAATTATAGGAGTAGTGATCAAGTATTCCTTTAAAGTTTCAAAGGCTTTTAGGCAATCTTTGTTAAGGTCATATTTTGTATCATTTTCCAAAAGTTGGCATAAAGACTTTGTAATTTTTGAAAAATCTTTAATATATTGCTTGTTAAACCCAGCATACCCTAAAAAGCTCCTAACTTCATTTATAGTAGTAGGTGGAGGTAGGTCTGATTTAACCTGAATTTTTGCAAGATCTACTTCCATGCCATTTTCTGAAATTTTAAGCCCAAGCACAATTCTTCCTACAACCATTAGTTGGCATTTTTCCCAGTTTAACATGAGATTAGTTTTTTCACATCATTCTGAACTTTCTCTAAATGATTCAGACATATTTCAAATGAAGTTCCAAATACAGAAAAATTATCCATAAAGACTTCAATCCCTTTTTCAATTAAATCACTTAAAATTGACATCATACATTTTTGAAATGTTGTAAGTGCAAAATAATCTAAAGGGCATTTGTCAAAAATTAAAGTTCCATAAGGACTAATAAATGTTTTTTTTCTCCTAATCCTTAGGAGTAGTAGGTATTTGATGATAACAGATAAATCCATCTTGGAAACATAAATATCTGTGACCAGCTAATCTATCCAACATTTGGTCCAAAAAGGGTAAAGGAAATTGATCCTTTATGGTGGCAGAATTTAATTTTCTATAATCTATGTAGATCCACCATCCAATGACTTGTCTTGTTGGTATAAATTCATTATTCTCATTTATCACTACAGTCACACCTCCTTCTTTGGAACATAGTGAATTGGACAAACCCAAACACTATCTGAAATATCATATATTATTCCAGTATCTAATCATTTTAAAATCTCTTTCTTAATAACTTCTTTCATCATAGGATTCAATCTCCTTTGAGGATCAGCTCTTCATTCATGTTGATCTTCCAATAAAATTCTATGCATACAAATTGAAGCACTAATTCCTTTTATATCAGCTAATGTCTAACGAAAGGCTTTTTTATATCTTCTCAATGTATCTAAAAATTATTTTTCTTATGTATCAATTAATTTTGAGGATACTATAACGGGTAATGTAAGTGTAGGGAGTGTTTTCAGTTCTAGTTCAGGTGGTTTCTCAATAGATGAAATAAAATTCTTATTACTTTATGTGGGGTCTAACAATTCAATTTTTTCCTGACCATAATCCAAATCTTCTTTACTCATTTCCATAGATTCATTTTAAATTTTATCCTCATCTTGATAATCCAAATATTCTATTTTAAATTCTTTTTTGAATATCTTCTTGAAATATTCATGGCTTAAATATTCATTAACATCCATTCTGAAGCAATCAATCTCTTGCTCTTTTACAGGGTATCTCATTGATTTTGTAATATTAAATGTAACCTCTTGATTACTAACTCTCATGGTTAGTTCTCCTTTCTACACATCTATCAAAGCTATTCTTGTGACAATGAATTGTCTTCCTAAAATGATAAGAATTTCTTTATCTTCCTCCATATCTAATACAAAAAAATCCACTAGAAAGATAAATTTATTAACTTTTACCAAAACATCTTTTATAACTCCCTAAGGATATGTAATCAAACGCTCAGCTAACTGAAGAGTTACAGTTGTAAATGAAATATCTCCTAAATCCAACCTTCTAAAAATTGATAAAGGCATCATATTAATACTAGCTCCTAAATCACATAAAAGTTTTCCAAAAAATCTTATGCCAATAGCACAAAGAATATTAAAACTTCCTGGAACTTTAAGTTTTTCAAGAAGCTTCTTCTGAATTATAGTGCTACAGTCTTCACTGAGTGAAACAGTCTCATTATCTACAAACTTCGTTTTCCTATTAAGTATATCCTTCATGAACTTCACATAACTTGGAATTTGTTCCAACGCTTCAATAAATGGAATGTTTATCATTAATTTCCTCAATATGTCTAAATTTTTTTAAAATTGGTTATCCAATTTTTTTTTCCTTCAATCTTTGAGAAAATGGAGGTGGTGTCTTGCTACAGAGATTTTCATTGGTTTAATAGGACATTCTGACCCAAACTAATATTTTTCACTAAATTTTTCGTTTTCCAGCTCATCTTTTTCAACTTCAACTTCCACTTCTTCTTGAACTCTATTTTCCAATTCTTTACCACTTCTCAATTGAATAGCCTTAATTTGCTTTTTGCTCTGATCTTTAGGATTTACTTCAAAATTACTAGGCAACTTTCCTAGATGTCTATTACTAAGTGCATTAGAAATACATTCTAATTGATTTTCCATGTTTTTAATTACAACTCCTTGACTTTGTAATTAAATTCCCATTTGTAATATCAAGTCATCCATTGAAAATTTTTTCTCCATACTCTGCAAATTATTAAACTTGGAGGGTAATAAGGTTTATAAGTTGGATTTCCTTGACTATTGGAGTATCCCAATGTGTTCGTTGTGTTGTTTCCCCATTGCAGATTTGCAGCATTAGAGTTATTGTTACTCTAACTAAAAGTTGGATGATTCTTCTAACCAGGATTGTAATAATTGGCATAAGGATTAATAGAACAATTATTTACTGAATTTAAGGTCTCATAAAAAGATTAAGATTTTATCATTTTTCATAATGTGTTTTCCTCAAGCACAGGTGATGTCTTAGAATAATTCACTCTATATTGATCTATCTTCTTTGAAATAACAGCTATTTGGGCAGCTAAATAGATATTGCATCAGAATCATGAATACTAACTACTCGTTTTGGATTTACTCTTTCAAAGGGCCATTGAAAATTATTAGTGAAAACCTCTTCAATTAATGAATATGTTTCATCGAATGGTTTTGACATTAATGATCCACCAGTAGCAGCGTCAGTTATCGATCTAAGAGATCCAGGCGATCCATTATAAAAAGTTTGAATTATTAATCAATCTGGAAACGCATGGTGTGAACAGTTTCTAAGGAGATCTTTAAATCTTTTCCAAGCTTCAAAAATTTATTCTCGTTCAAACTGACAAAAAGATGTAATATCGTTTCTAAGCTTAGTAGTTTTTAAAGTTGAGAAATATTTAGATAAAAATTGATAAAAATTTTTGTGATTAAAAATTTTTGTGATAAGTCTCCCAAAGTTCTGATAGATCCAGGTGCTAAGGAGTTTAATCACATCTTAGCTTTATCTCCTTATTGAAAAAGAGAAAAGTCTAAGTCTGATGACATCATTCGACACTCCATCATATTTAAAAGTAGCACACAAATCTAGAAAATTAGCAAGGTGCAAATTAGGATTTTCCGTTGGTGTTCCCCCAAACTGATTATTTTGTACTATTTAGATAATATCAGGTTCAAGCTCAAATGAATTAGCAGCTATAGCAGGGTTTTGTATACTCAAATGAATTTCATTTGCTGTAAGATTAGCATAATCTCTCAAAGGTTTCTGATGATGTTCATTTTCATTTCCAGCATTATTCAAATTACAAGCAATTTTGCTAATATGATCCATCTCTTTTTTTGTTTTCAAATTTTTCTAATAGCTCTTTCTAACTCAAAATCATAAGGCACTAAATCTTTAGATCTTACACTATGCATAAACAAACAAAAATGTAATTAAAATAAATAAACAAACTAAAATATGAAAATATTCAAACTAAACTACAAACATTTTTTTGAAAGGTTTTAAAATAAAAAAAAATCAAATTATAAAATAACTTGTTATTACTTTCGGTTACTTCCCTCACAAGGACACCAAAAAATTGATGTGGGGTGAATTTAGTGTGTTGATTTTACAAATATTTTTCAATATTACAAAATACACATGACATAAATAATATTAAATGTGCAAATTAATCCCAACAAAAAAAATTATTAAAATAGTTTTATTTTTTTTAAATATTTAAACCACCAAGTCCCCTAAAAATAACGCAAGTATGTGTATCACTCAAGTAAAAGGAGCTCTAATGAAGCCATAAATATTGATCCTACAAGGAAGTTGGAAATTCCTATTAGTAAATTCTTAAGATTATAATCTAAACTACATTTTTAAACTACAAAAGTGAAGTGCTAAAACTGAAAATAAAGTAATAGAGTGAATGCTAAAGAAAATGCAGTAAAATGACAAAGTTAATCAAACTAATTGCTAAACTCTCAAAAGTAAAATTACTAAAACTAAACAAGGTTTTTGTGACGAAGAGTTCAAATTTAATAAAACATCCTTCCACTTTACAATGAGTTTATGGATTGTGAAGAAATTAAAATCATTTGAAAATACATATAAATTTTTTTTTTGTGTCAAATAGAAGCAATCATATTCCTTACCCTCTTCCAAGATGTGTCGGCACTATTTTTGGTGTAGGGTTTGCCCCCAATTTACTCTCTTCCAAGTGCATAAATAACATTGACTAATCAAGAGTTTCATCCCTAATTCAGTGGTTAGGTTGGAACGATACTGGCTGCCACTCTAGAGCTCCCACCACTCCCTAACCTGAAGGCTAACAATTTAGCATCAGTTTTCAATCAAATAGGCCAAATTGGGTATTTTATTCTGTCACCTTAAAATCTTCAATTCTACATCCAACAAAGTATATTTTCCTATTTATTTTCACTCAACACCATGGATGACATCCTCTCCCATGAAATCAAATCTGATTTTCACTATGTTGTAAAAATCATAGCCTTTTCAGAACATATATTTGTCAACACATTTTAATAATTCAATTGGCCAGATTGAAAAGTAAATGAAGATCAGAGTTTAAATCGTTACAAATTATTGACATTTAAAATCATACAAAATAAAATCAATTTTTCACAAAACCATATGTCAAAGTAGGGAGAAGGATAAAGAAGACTCATCAGAATTCATGAGAAGGATACGACAAAACACGGATTTCATTAATAAAATCAATTTTACAAAATAAAAGAAATAAAAGACATAACTTATCTCACAATCCTTCCCAACAAAATCTCTAGAAGTTCTCTTCAAGCCCTTCTCTCCTCACAAGCACTCTTAATTCTCTCTTAGAAGTGTAATGAGGAAGAAATTTCTCACCTTCCCTCTGCTCTTACAATCCTTGAAGAAAATTCTCAAGTCATTGACTTTCTCTCACTCGCTCTTCCTCTTTCGCCCCCTTTACACGACACACAGTCCATCTCTTTATCTCTAGACTTCCTTATCCTTTATTAAAGTCTGACACCCTACAAAAAAAAATAAAATTCCCTTCAAAATTCTATCCAAAAGTCAACTCTTTTGGATTTAAAAGACATGTCAATTGATCCAAGAGACATATCCCTTCATAAAAGAACATTACAAAGTGTCTAGATGCATTAATCCACTCTAAGGGGTGTTTATAATAAATTTCCTTTTGAAAATTAGAGCAAAATTTGTCCCGAACCACCTTAATCCATAAAAATGTCATCTCTGGGGCATCTGGTGCTAGCTCTCTCTAAAATGGTGCATCTTGCGCAAATCAGGTGCATCTGGTGCCAACATTCCTAAAATTCGTTCTTTTGGCTCCAAATTTCGTTCTTTTTACTACTTTCTCTCCAAACGCCAAAAATTGATTTACTTGCAATAAAAAAATATGAAAATGCTCTTCTTTAAAGTGCACCTTCACCAAAAATAAACATAACATTTTCTAAAAATAACATATTATTTTGGTGTATCACCTTCCAAAGAAAATCCTTGTAGTTCTCTTTATGTCTTTCCCTCTTTACAAGCACTCTCAATTCTATATTAGAAGTGTAATTAAGACCCCCTTACACGCCACACCACTATGTAGAAGACCCAAAATGGGGTTTCCATTGGTCAATGGCTTTTCAATGATGGTCAATGATGGTTGGTACCTCAACTTTGCCAAAATACCCATCTTGGCCTTTTACCCCTAAAATACCCCCAAATTACCAAAATACCCCTCTCCATAATCCAAAATCCTGAAAATTCCAAAAATTTCCAAAAAATTCCAAAAAATCCCAAATATTCCCAATTTCATTTCTCTCAACTACCACATGAC